>NW_021963139.1:0-182499 GCF_901765095.1 Microcaecilia unicolor | reverse complement strand
AGGACTGGTCTTTAAGATGAAGAAAAGAGGGGAACAGGTGATTGAAAGAGCTAGTGGGATATGTGCCAGATAATCTGGGAAGCAGGAGACAGCATGTAGAAAAGGTTTTAAAAGGGCTGTTGAGGAATGTCAAGAAAATCGAAATGAACAAGTGAGATTTTGCAGAGTGCAGAGTAATCTGACAAAGCAACATTGTAAAATCCTGATTTTTATACATCATAAATCAGTTATTATTCTTTATTCCCCTCATTTTTTCAGAAGTTTCTACACTTACCTTTTACTTTTCACATGACCACACCAGGTGCTGTCCAGGCTCAAAAAGATTCTTGATCACACCCACATTTTCACTGGGACTTGCTGTATCACAACATACCACTAAGGTACTCTGTCATTTTAACTTCTCTTTCCAACTTATAGTAGATGACGGCAGATAAAGACCTGAACGGTCCCATCCAGTCTGCCCAACAAGATAAACTCATTACATATGGTGTTTGATACCTGGTCTTGATTTATCCTTGCAGAAAAAACAGCACAAAGGGCCTTTAAAAATACAGGGAACACAATTCTTTCATTAAAAAATCCTTTAATAATGGAATTTGATTGGAGGAAGACCCGACACGGGCCGTGTTTCGGTACTACCGCACCTGTGTCAGGGGTCACACCAATGACTAAAAAAAAAAAACCTTCAACAGACTAGTTTCAACTGTCTGATGTTTTTTCCAGAGTTTTCCCAGATCGTTTCAGTGCTTGTTCTTCCTGAGAATCTGTGCACAGAGCATCTCACAAACTTCCAGAGATTCCTCCTCCTTGTAATCCAGATTTTTGAAGTTAACATTGAAGTCCCTGAACAGCTCCACTCCATCCCATCCAAATCTATTCATCCACGATCAGAGCACAAACCTCAGAAGTCTGCCCAGCTCTGGCCTTGTTCTCCAATTTCTGAAGCTGAATCTGTTTAACATTTCACTTATTAAAGTGGCAGCGATTAGATATTCCTCAAGTTTTTTCTCTTTCAAATGAATTGCTGAACCATCTAGAACCATTTTTATTTGGTTCTTATTGAAAGTTAGGAATCATTTTATTATTCATTATACTATTGCAGCCCATCCTTCACAATCTTTACCACTTATTCATCTCCTCTTACATTACTTTCATCCAGCTTACTGGCAATCAGAACAATTATGTATGTTCTTTTAATTAGATCACAGTGTAAACTGATCATTGGTTTGCCTTTTATCTCTTTCATAGGGAGCGAGACAGGAAATGGACAGGTCTGAGAAGGGGTGAAAGATCATAAGAACAGCCATAGTAGGTCAGACCAGTGGACCATCTAGCCCAGTATCCTGCTTCCAACAGTAGCCAATCCAGGTCCCAAGTACCTGGCATAAACCCAATTAGTCCATACATTCCATGCTCCATTGAGATAAATGGTCATTTAACCCTACCCTCTGTTTCTCTTTTAATCAGTTCCCAATCCACAACAGAGCATGGACTCCTATCTCATGGCTTTCTAATTTTCTCAGGAGTCTCCCATTACAGACTTTGTCTAAAGCTTTCTGAATCTAGATTCACTACATCAAATGGTTCACCTTTATCCACAAGTTTATTCATGCCTTCAAAGAAATGAAGTAAACTGGTAAGGCAAGATTTCACTTGGCTGAATTCATGTGATCTCTGTCCCATTAAACCATGTTTGTCTATATGTGAGGTAATTTTTTTCTTATAGTTTCCACTATTTTGCCCAGCACTGACATCAGGCCTGCCAGTTTGTAATTTCCCGGATCACTCCGGAACCCTTTTTAAATATTGGCATCACACTGGTCACCCTCCAATCTTCATGTACCATGGATGATTTTAATGACAGGTTACAGATTACTAATAGTAGATCAGCTCTTTCAATACCCAGGGGTTTATACTATCTGGTCCAGGTGATTTACTGCTCTTTAATTTGCCAATTTGGCTCAGTATGTCTTGGTTCACCAAGATTTGTTTCACTTCCTCTGTATCATCACCCCTGAAAACCATTTCTGGCACAGGGAGATCACTTATATCCTCTGCAGTAAAGACCGAAGCAAAGAATTCTTTTAGCTTCTCCACTATGGCTTTGTCCTCCCTGAGTGCCCCAATTTACTTCTTGATGATCTAAGAGTCCCACTGATTCCCTCACTGATATACCTGAAAAAGCTATTAATATGAGTTTTTACCTCTACAGCAAGTTTCTCTTCAAATTCTCTTCTAGCCTTCTTTATCTAACCAAGGGAACTATGGAGAATGTAAAAGGGGAAATAGGAAGCTTAGTAAGGGAAAAAAACAATGCAAGATCTGGGGTTGGTGAGAACTGGTTTTAATTCCCACTTCAGCTCCTTGTAACCCTGAGCAAGTCACTTACCTCTCCATCGCCCCAGATACAAAAACTTAGATTGTGAGCCCACTACCTGCATATAATATTGTAAACCACTTTGGTTATACTATAGAAAGGCAGTATATCAAATGCCTTCTTTTACCATACCCTTATTAGGGCTGCCTTATAAAGGAGTCTTCTGTAATAGGCTACAAACAGGGGATGTCCTACCCGTTCATCCTATCAAAAATTATACCAGAAGGAAAAAGAATAGTGCCTTCCTGAGTGAGTATTGGACTGGTCTAGCAGGATTCAAGGAAAGGTATTTAGCAGGTAAGACCACATTTTACCTTCCTCATTATCCTACTGGACCAGCCCAAAGAAATGGGACATACCAAAGCTGTAAGGTAGGAAGAAGACCTGGTCTCCATGCCCAATTTATCAAGAACTTTCACAGCCACCTTCTATGAAGGAGCACACTAAAACAGCTACTGACTATTAAAGAAAGGAAGAAGGTGACAATATAAAGGACCCAGGTATCCCACCAAATCTTTCCCAGAGGTCAGGTACAATTCTGTAAAGGCCAGGCACCTATAATAATACAAGAGGCAGAAAAAAGTATATTAAGGTCAGGGAACAAGTGAGAAACAGAGTGGGAAACGGACTGATTAGGGACGAGCAAAAGATGGAAAGCAGATAGGTAGGTAAGAAATTAAAAGAATATGAAATTAGCTATGAGGGGACAGAGGGAGAAAAAGGGTGCAAAGGAAACATCAAATGTCAGAGACAGATGTGGAGAAGGAAGGAAAGAAAACAGGAGAAAGAAGAAATTAAAAAGTGAGGAAAGAATGTAGAACATAGCATGTGGGCTTATTTGTGGGCATGTGACCTTGAAGGAAGAGGGGTGGAGCTTCTAGAATGGTTTAATACTCAAATATTCCATTGTGTGATAATATATCTTATCATTAGATGTCACTGTCTATAGATTCAACAATGTGTTTTACATTTAAACCATAGGGTGTCATTGAATCAAGGCAACAGGTATAACTATGCTCCTCTTATTACTAGGAAGCTGTACACATAGCAACAAGTAGCACATAATACAATTCTCTCCTCATCATCAGGAAATTCAATGATGCCAATCACTAGGTTTCAAAGTAAAATTTACAATAAAGAAAATAAAATATACACAAGAATCTTGATAAGCCATACCCTATCCCTTCTGATTTTAGTAATTCTCTATATTTCACTCCTTCCCCAGGATTAATATTTGCCTCTGTCACTAGCCTCAACTCCTTTCCCATCACCTATCCTGTTCTCTGGCCTCCAGCCCTCTCTTTCCTCTCTACTAAGCTTCCTATTCCCCCTTTCACCTTCTGCAATTCCCCCATTTCTAAATTTTTACAGACCTTACCCTTTTTCTTTGGTCTCTCACTTCTGAACAGTGCTCCAGGTTCTTCACAGGTTGACACCATTTCAGCCCATTATTCTAAAAGCTGTCTAATGCACCTCAGCCCAAATAAACATCTCCATATCACCTATTCCCCTACTTCCTTCTTAACCCCAAGTTTACACTCAGTCCCTCTATCAACCTATTCTGAGGTTCTCACTTAATTACCGAGTCTTTGCTCACCTCTATCCCCAAGTCGCCACCTAATCTCAAACCTTCAAGTCTTTTTTTTTTCGGGGGTGGGGGGGAAGATGGTCATTTGCCACTTCTTGCCTTTCTTGCAATATGTTTTCCTCATGTCCCTCCCCCTGACTTATCCTTCTACCTTAATTCCCTCCAAGTCTTCCTCACTCAGGCTCACCTGCCCCCCTCTTCCAAGGCTTGCCCGCTTTCCCCTTTCAGCACCCTCCTCTCCCCTGAAAAAGGAAGCAGAATTAATGAATGGATAAAGATATGGATCAACTGCTGTAAGCATAATACACTGATGAAAATCCAACCTGGCTTATTCTTACTATTATTGTATATTTGGTATGTATTTAGGCTTGCTGTGATTAACAAGAGCACCTGTTTTCCTAAGGCCTTGGAGTGTTCCGAAGGTCATTCAACAAGTCATTTTGCGTGAAATAAAACCATACCCCAGTGTGAAAGAAGGAAAACTCAAGCTCATATATATTGATATTGTTAGTGTGTGCAATTAATTCAGAATTAATTCAAAACATTTACAGGCTAAAAAATAAGCATTTTCCTCAGACACAAAAAAATCGGACCAGTCCCTTGATATGACTAAACAAGAGACAGGTCAAAGCTCTGTGTAAATCCTATCCATAGTACGGGTTCAAGTATGTGTGCATGTACAAGAATGTGTGTGTGGTAAACTGAATCATAATCATTTATGTCCTTAGTTATGTCTGTTTATGATTCTATAAGTCCCAGACGTGATGAATTACAATGGAATTAGTGGTTGCAACGTACAATTATATTTTCTGATCTCCTTTATTAATTTTTTTAAGTGCCCAAAAAAAAACCCTCAAAGAGATGGAATTGTTTCCTACAGAATGCACTTATAGCCCTCATATTATTATGCATTATGCTGTCATCTCACCCCTCTGCTTCTCCCACCATTTTCATGTGGCCTCGCTGATTACTAGGGTTTTTTTAAGCATTTGTTGCAACAGTCCTGTCTTCAGATTTCTCCTGTTCTATTACCTGCTGTGATCTATTTAATAGTTACTTGCATCATAGACCTCACTTGTAAATATTAATATGCAGATATTGTCCTTCCTAGATTCAGCTGGTTGTCCTAAGCAAGCAGAAAAGGAACAGTATTAATTAACATTGTTAGAGATAAAGCTCTGGGCTCTGGCTCACTTCCTAGTTTTTTTGTTTGTTGTTTTTGTGGCATAAAGGGAAGAGGAAGTATTAGTAAGGATTCGTCTGTGATATCTTTAGGTATGGCGTGCCCAAACTGAACAAGAGTTTTTTCTCATAATGATGTCTTGGCAGAGCAAATATCACATATGATACAAACCATTTATACAGAGTAAAAAAGGAAGACATACCCTCAATAATAGAAACTCTGGTTTAACGAAGTCCAGCAAGTACATTGTATCCGGAGCACGAAGCCAGTCAGCAATTGATCTGTTAAAATTGGAATCAAACTGGTCAACAAGAACCACATTCTCCTTCAGCAAATATACTTTCATACACTTCAGTATCTATTTCAGGTGTTTTTAATCAATTTATTAAGTGGAGCAACACATTTCCCATAAACTAAGCATTACTTTGACTAAAAAGGCTAGTAACTATACACTTAACAGCAGGGCCAGATTAACACTGTTATTGGGTACCCCTACCATGGACTCTTCCCCCCCCCCCCCCCCCAAGATTTACTACTTTTCTCCTCTCCCCACCACATTTCACCTGTCCAGAAACAGCAGGGAAAAATACAGAACCTAGCTGTGGGCGTGGCAGCAATGATAGTTTGTGAGTGAGTGAGCTTGAGGACTATGCAAGCACATGTTTAAAATGTTGTGGCTTAATGGTTACAGCTATAGAGCTGTCAGGTTAACCAGGTTACCCTCCCCCTTCACCACAGGCTGTTTGGAACAAAAAGGATGAGTAGAACACCCCTGCAGTTCTGGAATCTGAAAAGAAAAGATGATGCATTCCTGCCTTCCCCCAGAAAATAAGCCCTGCAAAGGCAAAGTTATGGAGACCTTAATAAAAAAGATACCACTGTATCATGAAGCTAATATATAGCACCCTACACTACTACTACAAATTTTTAAAGTGTTATTGGACATATACAATGCTATTAATAATATTCAAGTATGATAAGCCTCTGCCCCAAGAGCTACTCCTGCCAGAATTCGGCGCCAAAAAATTTCAAAATTCTGCACACAAAATTTGCAAATTCTGCAAGTTTGTCATAATTTCAATCAATATTACAGCCCCCTCCCAGCACCTATATTTTTTTTCTAGCCCTGTCCCCTGCACCTACATATAGCATTCACCTTTACAGCCCCCTCCCTCCACCCACCTATACATATGGCATCCACCTTTTTTTTTACAGCCCCTTTCCTCCCTCTCACACACACATAGTAATCCACGTTTTTGTTTTTACAACCCTCCCCTTCCCTCCACACTATCCTTTCTTTTTTTTTTATTGCCCCCTCCCACCACCCACCTACCCACATATATACATATAGTATCCACTTTGTTTTTCTCCCTCCCTCCACCCACATGGCAATCAACATTTTTTTCAGCCCGCCCCTGCACTCACCTGCAGGAGGAGCTGCATGGGAATGCCTCTTCAGTGTAGAAAAGAACCCCACCTCATTCCTGTCTGATGCCACTGCTCTGGACCAATGCTGCTGCTTTTTTCCAAATGGCCGCCGAGACTTCCTGCATCAATCTCATGAGTTTACTGCTTGAAGTGTCAGTGGCCATTTTGAAAAAGTAGCAAGAGCCAGAGAAGCGGCGGCAGCAAGCAGAAAAGTGGGAGCTCTTTTCTGCCCCAAGAGGCTACTGGACCACCAGGGTATACTCAGGAGGGGGAGGCCAGCCAGCATCAGAGTGCAGATTCTGCACAAAAAAATGCTGAATTCTGTGCAATTGCACAGAATTCTGATAGGAGTAAAGATCAAATAATCTACATGGGCACCTGAGGCAACAGGATTTTAACTGACTTGCCTAGGATAGCAAGCAGTGTCAGTGGTAACTTTCTCCTTCTAGGGGCAAATCTGTGCAATTCAAAACCCTTGCTGGAGTTTAAGAAGGGAAGTCCTATGCATATATGGATACTATAGGACTAAATATATTGTATGAGCTTATTTTTTATTTATTTAATTTATATATACTACCCACAAGCCCAAAAGCTATTGGTATACATTCAAGAACAGTACTGCAAGTACATTTGGAGCCAAGGGAAAGCAGGTTGTAGACTCTCTGGGTATGAATCAAGAGGCTGTGCTTTTAGAGTACAGCAATTAATAGATACAGTATCATCTTGCCCATGATGCAAAAAAAAAAAATGTGAATGATTGGAAGGATGCCCAAAAGAAGAGTAGGGACGCCTGTAGGAGTGATAACACAAAGTTACAAATAAGATGAAACAGATAAATAGAGCTAGCAGTATAAATATCAGGGGAAAGGAATGTATTGAGATGTCCACTCAGAGTGTAAAAAATTAGAAATACATTATACTTAGATAAAATAGCACTGTATACAACCAATACTTCTTTATGTGTCTAAAAAACATGATGGACTTCTCTATATGCACATAAAGTATACAATACAGAATAAAGCTTGTTTCTTTCTCAGCCCTTGGATAGCCTCATTTGCAAGGCTGTTATAAGGATATGACAGAGCTGGTTTCTGTCATTAAAATTATGGAAATTGCACACTTTTGTAAAAACAACAGGAGAAAAGTCTCCACAGAAGCATCAAAGGTAAAATAAAGGGTATGATACATACCTGTAGCAGTTGTTCTCCGAGGACAGCAGGCTGATTGTTCTCACGACTGGGGTTGACGTCCGCGGCAGCCCCCACCAACCGGAAGAAGCTTCGCGGGACGGTCGGCACGCAGGGCACGCCCACCGCGCATGCGCGGGCCGTCTTCCCGCCCGTGCGCGACCGCTCCCGCCAGTTGAATGACTAGCAAAAGATGAAACACACAACTCCAAAGGGGAGGAGGGAGGGTAGGTGAGAACAATCAGCCTGCTGTCCTCGGAGAACAACTGCTACAGGTATGTATCATACCCTTTCTCCCGAGGACAAGCAGGCTGCTTGTTCTCACGACTGGGGTATCCCTAGCTCTCAGGCTCACTCAAAACAATAACCCAGGTCAATTAAACCTCGCAACGGCGAGGGTACAACAGAAATTGACCTACGAAGAACAACTAACTGAGAGTGCAGCCTGACCAGAATAAATTCGGGTCCTGGAGGGTGGAGTTGGATTTACACCCCAAACAGATTCTGCAACACCGACTGCCCGAACCGACTGTCGCGTCGGGTATCCTGCTGGAGGCAGTAATGAGATGTGAATGTGTGGACAGATGACCACGTCGCAGCCTTGCAGATCTCTTCAATAGTGGCTGACTTCAAGTGGGCCACCGACGCTGCCATGGCTCTGACACTATGAGCCGTGACATGACCCTCAAGAGCCAGCCCAGCCTGGGCGTAAGTGAAGGAAATGCAATCTGCTAGCCAATTGGAGATGGTGCGTTTCCCGACAGCGACCCCTAGCCTGTTAGGGTCGAAAGAAATAAACAATTGGGCGCACTGTCTGTTGGGCTGTGTCCGCTCCAAGTAGAAGGCCAATGCTCTCTTGCAGTCCAATGTGTGCAACTGACGTTCAGCAGGGCGGGTATGCGGCCTGGGGAAGAATGTTGGCAAGACAATTGACTGGTTAAGATGGAACTCCGACACCACCTTCGGCAGAAACTTTGGGTGAGTGCGGAGCACTACTCTGTTGTGATGAAATTTAGTATATGGAGCATGAGCTACTAGGGCTTGAAGCTCACTGACCCTACGAGCTGAAGTAACTGCCACCAAGAAAATGACCTTCCAGGTCAAGTACTTCAGATGGCAGGTATTCAGTGGCTCAAAAGGAGGTTTCATCAGCTGGGTGAGGACGACGTTGAGATCCCATGACACAGTAGGAGGCTTGATAGGGGGCTTTGACAAAAGCAAGCCTCTCATGAATCGAACGACTAAAGGCTCTCCAGAGATGGCTTTACCTTCCACACGATAATGGTAAGCACTAATCGCACTAAGGTGATTCCTTACTGAGTTGGTCTTGAGGCCAGACTCTGATAAGTGCAGAAGGTATTCAAGCAGGTTCTGTGCAGGGCAAGAACGAGGTTCTAGGGCCTTGCTCTCACACCAAACGACAAACCTCCTCCACTTGAAAAAGTAACTCTTTTTAGTGGAATCCTTCCTAGAGGCCAGCAAGACCCGGGAGACACCCTCAGACAGACCCAACGCAGCGAAGTCTACGCCCTCAACATCCAGGCCGTGAGAGCCAGGGATTGAAGGTTGGGGTGCAGCAACGCTCCGTCGTTCTGCGAAATGAGAGTCGGAAAACACTCCAATCTCCACGGTTCTTCGGAGGACAACTCCAGAAGAAGAGGGAACCAGATCTGACGGGGCCAAAAGGGCGCTATCAGAATCATGGTGCCGCGGTCTTGCTTGAGCTCAGTAAGGTCTTCCCCACCAAAGGTATGGGAGGATAAGCATACAGGAGGCCGGTCCCCCAATGAAGGAGAAAGGCACTCTGACGCTAGCCTGCCGTGTGTCTGAAGTCTGGAACAGAAACAGAGGCAGCTTGTGGTTGGTCTGAGAGGCGAAAAGATCCATCGAGGGGGTGCCCCACTCTCGGAAGATCTTGCGTACCACTCTGGAATGGAGCGACCACTCGTGCGGGTTGCATGACTCTGCTCAGTCTGTCGGCCAGACTGTTGTTTACGCCTGCCAGGTACGTGGCTTGGAGAAGCATGCCGAACCGACACGCCCAATGCCACATACCGACGGCTTCCTGACACAGGGGGCGAGATCCGGTGCCCCCCTGCTTGTTGACGTAATACATTGCAACCTGATTGTCTGTCCGAATTTGGATAATTTGGCAGGACAGCCGATCTCTGAAAGCCTTCAGTGCGTTCCAGACCGCTCGGAGCTCCAGGAGGTTGATCTGCAGATCCTTTTCCTGGAGGGACCACAGACCCTGGGTGTGAAGCCCATCGACATGGGCCCCCCACCCCAGGCGAGATGCATCCGTCGTCAGCACTTTCGTGGGCTGCGGAATTTGGAATGGACGTCCCAGGGTCAAATTGGTCCGTATGGTCCACCAGAGCAGTGAAGTGCGGCAACTGGTGGAGAGGCGGATGACATCCTCTAGATTCCCGGTGGCTTGGAACCACTGGGAAGCTAGGGTCCATTGAGCAGATCTCATGTGAAGACGAGCCATGGGAGTCACATGAACTGTGGAGGCCATATGACCCAGAAGTCTCAACATCTGCCGAGCTGTGATCTGCTGAGACGCTCTGGTCTGCGAAGCCAGGGCCAAGAGATTGGTGGCCCTCGCTTCGGGAAGGTAGGCCCGAACCGTCTGGGAATTCAGCAGCGCTCCTATGAATTCCAGAGACTGAGTTGGCTGGAGATGGGACTTTGGGTAATTTATCACAAACCCCAGCAGCTCCAGAAGTTGAATAGTGCACCGCAATGGACCGGAGGGCTCCTGCCTCCGAGGTGTTCTTGACCAGCCAATCGTCGAGATATGGGAACACGTGCACTCCCAGCTTGCGTAGGTAGGCCGCTACCACCACGAGGCACTTTGTAAACACTCGTGGGGCAGAGGCGAGCCCAAAGGGCAGCACACAATACTGAAAGTGCCGTGCGCCCAGGCGGAATCTGAGATACTGTCTGTGAGCTGGCAGTATCGGGATGTGAGTGTATGCGTCCTTTAAATCCAGGGAACATAGCCAATCGTTTTTCTGAATCATTGGCAGAAGGGTGCCCAAGGAAAGCATCCTGAACTTTTCTTTGACCAGGAATTTGTTCAGGCCTCTCAGGTCTAGGATGGGACGCATCCCCCCTGTTTTCTTTTCCACAAGGAAGTACCTGGAATAGAATCCCTGCCCTTCCTGCCCGGGTGGTACAGGCTCGACCGCATTGGCGCTGAGAAGGGCGGAGAGTTCCTCTGCAAGTACCTGCTTGTGATGGGAGCTGAAAGACTGAGCTCCCGAGGACAATTTGGAGGCAGGGAGGTCAAATTCAGGGCGTATCCGCACCGCACTATTTGGAGAACCCACTGGTCGGAGGTTATGAGAGGCCACCTTTGGTGAAAGAATTTCAACCTCCCTCCGACCGGCAGGTCGTCCGGTACGGACACTTGTAGGGCGGCTATGTTCCCGTGGATCCAGTCAAAAGCCCGTCCCCGGCTTTTGCTGTGGAGGCGCAGGGGGCTGCTAGGCGCACGCTGTTGACGGGAACGAGCGCGCTGGGGCTGTCCCTGTGCCTGACGAGGGCCTTCGGAGCCGGCTGGTTGTACCTACGCTTCGCAAAAGAATAGGGTGCAGCCTGCCGAGCCCGGGAAAAACGCCCGCCCGCGGGGCTGGGTGCTGAAGGCGCCCGGTGGGAGAGCTTGTCGAGAGCGGTTTCCCGCTGATGCAGTTGGTCAACCATCTGCTCGACCTTCTCGCCAAAAATATTATCCCCCCGGCAAGGGACGTCAGCCAGTCTCTGCTGGGTGCGGTTGTCCAGGTCAGAGGCACGCAGCCATGAGAGCCTGCGCATCACTATACCTTGGGCCGCAGCACGAGATGCCACGTCACAGGTGTCAAAAATCCCCCTGGACAGGAACTTTCTGCACGCCTTCAGCTGCCTGACCACCTCCTGATATGGCCTGGACTTCTCCGGCGGGAGCTTATCGACCAGGTCCGCCAGCTGTTGCACATTGGTCCGCATGTGGATGCTCATATAGAGCAGGTAAGATTGGATGCGGGTCACGAGCATGGAGGATTGGTAGGCCTTCCTCCCAAATGAGTCCAGAGTGCGAGACTCCCGCCCCGGGGGCGCCGAGGCGGTATCCCTCGAACTCCGTGCCCTCTTGAGAGCAGAATCCACGACCGCTGAGTCATGGGGCAACTGGGGCCGCATGAGCTCTGGGTCAGAGTGGATCCTGTACTGGGACTCTGCTTTCTTGGGAATGGGGGGGTTAGTTAGTGGTCGCACCCAGTTCCGAAGCAGCGTCTCCTTCAGGACATTGTGCAGCGGTACCGTGGAGGACTCTCTAGGTGGTGATGGATAGTCGAGGACCTCGAGCATCTCGGCCCTCGGCTCTTCCACAGAGACCACGGGAAAGGGAATGCTTATAGACATATCCCGCACAAAGGAGGCAAAGGAGAGACTCTCAGGAGGTGAGAGCTTCCTCTCCGGTGACGGCGTGGGGTCCGAGGGAAGGCCCGTAGACTCCTCTGAGGAGAAATATCTCGGGTCTTCCTCTTCCCCCCACGAGTCCTCATCCTCGGTATCGGACATTAGCTCATGTAGCTGAGTCCGGTACCGGGCCCGGCTCGACGTCGAGGCACCAAGGCCTCGGTGTCGTCGAGCGGTGGACTCCCGCGCCGGCGGGGACGGAGCTCCCTCCATCGACGTCGACGGGGACTCCACCTGCGTGGCGGTCGAGACCGGCACCGCAAGCGGCGGCGGTGTCGACAGCCCCGGCGCCGGGCTAGAGCTCGCCGGCGCCACAGTCATCGGCGCCGGGGGCGCAAGCACCCCCGACGCCGGCACAGCCTGGCGCATCAGCCCTTCCAGGATCCCCGGAAGGATGGCTCTGAGGCACTCGTCCAGGCCCGCTGCCGGGAAAGGCGGTGGGGCCGGTAAGGGTGTCGGTGCCAGAAGCTGCTGGGGGCCAGGAGACGGCACCGAGGTGCCGGAACCCCGACGCGTCGGTACCTCCACCACCGACGGAGATCTCTCCTCTCTGCGATGACGCTTCGGCGTCGACTCCCCTTCAGGGTGCACCGAGGGCTCCGGTGACGGCGCTTCTTGTCTTTTTTCCGGTGCACGTCACCGGCGCCGGAGGGCATGGAGGAGGAGGAGGTCGATCCCCCTCGGTCTCGAGGTACCGGGTCCGACAGGGTTCGGTCCCGTGGCTCACGAGCTGAGGGAGTGACCGGGGCCGACAGCCCACGCGGCCTCTCAACCCCACTCTCACCGGCGGACCGGCGGGCCGACGGGACCTGTTCTCCTGGGGTCGCTGCCATCGGTGCCGATGTCTCGGGCATCGATACCGGTACCGAAGATCCAGCCTTCGATACCGATGCCGTCGAGGTCGACGTCGAGGGGCCGGCGCAAGTTCCAAAAAGACGGTCCCGCAGAACTTGCCTCGCAACCTGAGTCCGTTTCCGGAGACCGAGACACAGCGCGCACGACTTGAGATTGTGCTCCGGCCGAGGCACTGGAGGCACCAAGCGTGGGTGTCGGTCTGCGAGATCGGCCGGCCGCAGCGACCACACTTTTTAAATCCACTCGGGACCTTCGAGGACATCGACGGAAAAATCGCGTCGGCGAAGTCAAAGTCGGCAATGGTGGCTAAAATCACACCACGAAAAAACCAGCCGACCGAGCAATGAGGCGTCCCCGCTGGAAGCGAGGGAAAAAGGGGAGCGCGTGCTCCACACGCGCAGTCTTTTTTTTTTTTTTTTTTTTTTTTTTTTTTAAAGAAAAGATAATAAAAGGAAATTAAATCAAATTAACGAAGCGCGATCCGCGTATACGCGATCGCAAGAATCCGGCGGCTGAAGTAGAGAGAGCGGCAAAGCACGACTCTCTCCAGGCGCGGAAAAAAAGGAACTGGCGGGAGCGGTCGCGCACGGGCGGGAAGACGGCCGCGCATGCGCGGTGGGCGTGCCCTGCGTGCCGACCGTCCCGCGAAGCTTCTTCCGGTTGGTGGGGGCTGCCGCGGACGTCAACCCCAGTCGTGAGAACAAGCAGCCTGCTTGTCCTCGGAGAAACTGTAGTGACCATCAATGAAAAAGTGAAACAGTCTGAATTTAAAAATGATCTTTAATAGTAACAAACAGAACCAGACACAGACATGTTTCTGCTAGTATTGACTGCGTCAAGGGTCTGTAAATTTCATGTCATATATCCATGGCTGACTACGAAGTCACCAAGAGAAGCTCGGAAAGCCCTATGTTAGTATCTCATTGTGGCTCTGCAGTAGCTGTAAATTGTTTATGACACAAAATTTACAGACCCTTGACATAAGCAATACTATCTGAAATACAGCCATGTCGGGTCCTTTTTATTATTATAAAAGATAATTTTTTAATGCTTCTTCGGACTGTTTTGCCCCTTCATTGATGGTCACTGCTGTTTGTTTTACCTGTGATGCTATCTGAATACTAATACAAGTAGCAGAATCATTCCCTTTGTCAGCAGGGCTCAAATGCATCATTTCCGTAATTCACCTACATCCTAGCCTAGTAAGAGATTTTCCAACTAGCATTACATATTTAGGGGGTAATTTAAAAAATAAATAAATAAAAAGATTCTTCACTTGCATATGCCAGTATATGCATATAAAATGTCTCTTATAAAATTACATCCTATGTAGAAGTATTTGCTATCACAAGTAGACACGGGGGAGGGGGGGAGAGTTTGGACAGAGCATGGAAGGAATCAAAGAACATATGTGGATTATAAAATATGCATCTACCTACTCCCAAGCTAGTGTAAAAATATATGCGGCTGCATTTTCTATAATTTCAGCTGCTTTTGTGCTGGTATTTCACAAACACACATATGTCCTTATGGAACAGGCTTTACAAAGGTACCCATTTGATCTCCCAACTTAGGCAACATGTTATAAAAGTATTCTCCATGTGGACAGGTATACTGTAACATTCCAGTAATTTTGCTTTCATCATTAAAAAGACACTCAAAAATACAATATAGCAGGTCTAAACAAGCAGTAAGAGGTCATTTTCACCTGTTGTTGGTCTTTACATAGATCATTGCTAGAGCTAGCGTGGCACCTGGGCATGTAACATCCACGTTTATGGTATCTCCTTCCTGTCAAAGAGAATAATTTCTTGTAAGTGTGTTACCTACTGATAATATTGCTGCTTTCATTTGTGTGTGTGTGCTTGTTCTAGCTGGCATGCAAAAACTATAGGCCTTACATTAGCCTCTATTATAACATTTCTTTAAAGCTAAATTGTATAGTTGAGGAAGCTGTCACGTAACAGATGGCCTGGGCTATTTTCTAGCATTAGTCTTCAAATCAGTGGGTATGGAATAGCAGCTATTTGGTAAGAATAATATTCAGTGTTGCAGCATTATTGCCATTTTATATCTGATTTTTGGTATGATTTTATATTTACATCAAGGTATGTGGGATAAGCAGACTTAGTAAAAACACATTTGGGAGAAAAACAAAACATACCTCCCCATACATTTACATATTTATCACAAACCTTGATTTGGTAGCTTGGGGACTTGTGTTTCTCTCGGTGCAGACCAACTTGGGAGCGCCGGTGACCACCAACCATGTACTGGTATAGCTGTTCAGGGACGTTTAGGTCAGACATGCCTATCAGATTACTGCCGTGCTACAGTGAGAGAGATATACAAATGATAAGGAGGACAGGCAATATCAAACAAGGATTTTCAATGCATGGCTGAAGAACAGGGATTTGGATAGTTGGGGGGCCACAGAGTCCGATATGGAATAATAGAAATTGTCTATATCTGTCTCTGTGGGGACAATGACCATAAGTGAACACTTCCAAATATACACCGACATGAATTTCAACTAGATAAATGGGTTTGGTAGATGAAAACTGATTTAGTTTATCACCTACAGCAAGCACATGAAGTTAGAAAAACACAAGAATAAATCTCTCACAAAGTATCCAGGGAAGAAGGTACAAGGTTATAGAGGGGGGGAAGGATGCATTGCCTAAGCCAGAGAAAACTTAGCCCCCATTCTTCCTAACAAAACTGGCCTGTAGTGCTATTTCCCACAGAATGTGCCCAAGACCTCTTCTCACCAAGACCCCTGATTATCTTCTTGAGATCTTCTCCAAGGGGAGCCTGCCTCCGAAAAGAAGTTTAGTAAGGCATCTTGGAAGCTGAATGTACTGACCAGTGACAGAGCCATAATCATTTCTGAGCCCTGAATACCAGGCCACCAGTCTAGAGCTAATTCAGATCAGGCCAAAGAGCATATCAGTGTTCCTGTCACATTGTTTCTAACCCTCCTGTCCTACTAGCACAAGGGTGTCCACACAAGGGAAGCAGAAAGCTTCTCCACATCATTATCACAGGTAAGCCCCAGAGGGCCTGTGTACACTTCTCGGAGGATATCTCCCATGGTATTTCCTATGATGCAGACTCTGAAGCCTCAACAAGGAAGCTACCTGGAATATCAAATATGTCACTGTATGCTGCAGAACCAAAGGATGACTGACAAATCATCCCTCTTTGAAGGGTCCAACATCCCTTCCTTGGAAGGACAGGCCTTTTCCATTCTACCTCACAGAGTGCCTCCTTGCCTTCGACAAGGCTGGAATCTACCCCAAGCACCCGCCCCCAAAGAAACCAAATAAACCAGGGAACTTAAAACCTAAACTAAGCAGTGGTGGGCCCCTAAGCTCCCCCAGACCCACTGTATGAAGATCAAACCTGGTTGCAAGAATGCTGCCTAAGCCTTCTCCAAGTAACCCAAACTGCTGCCCCTGAAGGGAGGAGCGCTGCTGCTCCAGCAGGCACCACATACACTGCTGCTCTAGCAGGCACCACATAGAGGGCAGCTCCCCCCCCCCCCCCAACACACACTGTTCAGGGGCTGGTAAGCCCTGATTAGCAGCCCTCAGTATTTCCTGCCTGACAGGGAAAAGGAAAGGAGATGGAATTTGATATACTGCCATTCTGTGATTACAATCAAAGCAGTTTACTTATTATATACAGGTACCTGGGGTAATGGAGGGTTAAGTGACTTGCCCACAGTCACAAGGAGCTGCAGTGGAAATCGAACCTGTTTCCCCAGGTTCTCAGGCCACTGCACTAATCATTAGGCTACTCCTCCACACTTTTAAGAGAAAGAAGATGGGATTTGATATACCGCCTTTCTGTGGTTACAAAGTGGTTTATACATTATATACAGGTACAGATGTGCAAAATATATGAACATCTAAACATGGCTGACATTTCTAGAGGACAGCAAAACTCTGCATTCTCCAGTGGCTCTGGGCTTCCCTATGGTTAGGATCTGCTCAAAATATCTAATATCAGCCCTGCTGCCTCCTCCTCCTCACAGATGGAGCAAAATGGAGCTAGCTGTGCAGAACATGCAGCAGCTCCATAAGACCACAGCACCTGCTGCATGGCACTTCAAAGCCTCCTTTGACTGCTGACCCTGGCACTCATCCAAAATGCTCCAGGACTACCTCAACCCCTGCAAAGTCCAGGGATTCCCCATAGCAGCTTCTTTGAAGCCTCTACACGGACCTCCCAACTATAGCAATAACCAGCTTTCATAGTTCATTATTACATGCTTTAGCTGTGCTTTTTAATGAACTGTGGCAAGACGTTTTGGCCTCCTATACTTTGGATGTTACCACTTGCCTCAGTTACTTTCCTGCCAGATTTCCTCTCTTTCTTTCTTCCTTTCCTTCCAGTTTTTATTTTTTCAAAACAAACTTCACCTGGCAGAAGAAAGGAAGCAAAGAAAGAGAAAGCCCCCAAATAACCTGGTCTGAGGAGAGAGGAGTGGGGGAATGTGGAGAGTGGGGACCAACAAGACCCCTACTTACCGACCTTGTGCCCAGGTGTCACTGCTCAACAAAACTAAGACCTACAGGCCAAAGCTCTAGATTGTGACTCCCAACCTATCTCAGGGCAAGAGTCTGCAGCCCAATCCCCTATCATGTCACATCAGACCTGGAGAGCTCAACCTGAGGGCCACAGACTTCGACTTGTGCCTCAAGGAACTAGGGCAACACATATTCTGATGCACTAGTCCAAACTGCAATCATCAGCTAGAGGCCAAAAATGCTGCACTTATTATGGGAACTATTAAGCATAGTTATTGAACAGACAAATAAGGGGTTAAGAGTTAAAAGCAGCCTTAGCAAAATATTAAACTGTGGAAAAATGTTAGCAGTTTAATTAAAGGCAATACTTTACCCCAAGACAAACCATTCCTAAAGCAAGACCAGCAGCCAGAGAATAGGATTCCCGGTCTGTGCAATACTCCATCTCAGGACCTGGAGGACGTCCTAGAAAAAAAAAAAGTGCAAAATGATGTAAGTAATGCAAACCAAGCTCAAAATTAAATCAAAAATTCATTCCAATTCGATCCGTCATATCTAGGCCTCTATCTAAACTATGGGATGAACAAATATTTGCAGCTTACAGACAAGATTGACAAACTTGTGGGAAACAGCTGATCAGCAACCTGTCGGCAATTCAAGTTTCAAGTTTATTTAAATCTTGATATTCCGCTCATTTACGTTTCCTAACTACTGTTCTATTCTGGGCATTTATTTTCCAGTTAACTAGGGAGTTCTCTGAGGGCACAAAAATATGCTAAATAAAGAAAAAACTAAATTCATGGTCATCACCGACCTATCATGACCAAAAAGACTACAACAGTTTCACAATTGACAACACTTCATTCACCATTGACAATAATCTGAAAATTCTAGGTATAATTATAGACAAACATTTAACTTTTATACTCAAGTTTCCTCAGTAATCACAAAATCTTTCCGATCTCTTTGGAAACTAAAAAGGATCAGACCCTATTTCTCATCAGTAACATTCAGACTATTGGTACAATCATTAACATCATCCCAATTCCCTTGCCCGTAAACGTCTTGTCTGTCTTTTTTACCTAGATTATAAGCTGTTTGAGCAGGGACTGTCTCTATGTGTCACGTGTTCAGCGCTGTGTGCATCTGGTAGAGCTATACAAATGTTATTAGTAGTAGTAGTAGTAATTTGATTATTGTAATGCCATATATGCTGGCTGTAAGAAGTACCTGTTGAAAAAAAACTCCAAAGAGCTCAAAACACTGCAGCCAGGTTCATATACAAACTCTCTTGTTTTGAAAGTGCCTCCCCATTATTAATCAAATTACACTGGCTTCCCATCAAAGTGACAATCACCTTCAAATTATGTACCTTTATCTTTCAAATCCTAAATGGCACAGCTCCAGACTATATAATACCATTAATAAACTTACCTCAAAGAAACGCTAAATATGAGACAAGAAACTATTTCAGACAACATCTTCCAAATTGCAAAAAAGTGATCTACAAAACTGTCCGCTCTGCAGACTTCACTTACCTAGGAACCAAATGGTGGGACTCCTTACCACCCAAAATAAGAAATATACAGGAATATACTAGATTCCGCAAAATTCTCAAATCGTTCCTAGTCAAACAAACCCTCACAAAGAACAACCATATCTCAAACAAGTAATTATTACCTGAATTGGATATTACTCTATTTACCATTAACTTTCTCTTTGCTTCATGTACAATTTCTCATTCATAATAGATTTTCTAAATGTTAAACATCCATAGTTATCACAGTATATTTATGATACTAGATTGTAAAATTGGATTCTTACAACAAATTACTTTCTTATGCATTACACTTCGTTACATATCCTATACTATTTATTGTAAGTCACACTGAACTCAAACTTGTTTAGGATAATGTGGGATATAAATGTCACAGTCAATTTAATAATGGTCTATGGACTTTTCCTTTAGGAAGCTGTCCAGACCTTTTATAAACCCCGCTAAGCTAACCGCCTTTACCACATTCTCTGGCAACAAATTCCAGAGTTTAATTACACATTAAGTGAAGACAAATTTTCTCCAATTTGTATTAAATTTACTACTTTGTAGCTTCATTCATCGCATGCCCCCTAGTCCTAGTATTTTTGGAAAGAGTAAACAAATGATTCATGTCTACTCGTTCCACTCCACTAATTATTTTATAGACCTCACTAGTTACTCCCATCTCTAGATCATTTAGAAATATGTTAAAAAGCAGCGGTCCCAGCACAGACCCCCCTGGGTAACCCTACTATCTACCCTTCTCTATTGAGAATACTGACCATTTAACCCTACTCTCTGTTTTCTATCTTTTAACCAGTTTTTAATCCACAATAGGACACTACCTCCTATCCCATGACTCTCCAATTCTTCTGTAGTCTTTCATGAGGTACTTTGTCAAACGCCTTTTGAAAATCCAGATACACAATAACAACCGCCTTTATCCACATGTTTTTCCCCTTCAAAGAAATGTAATAGATTGGTGAGGCAAGATTTCCCTTCACTAAATCCATGTTGGCTTTGTCTCATTAACCCATGCTTTTGAATATGCTCTGCAATTTTGTTCTTTATAATAGTCTTTACCATTTTGCCCGGCACTGACGTCAGGCTCACCGGTCTAAAATTTTCCGGATCCCCTCGGGAACCTTTTTTAAATATCAGCGTTACATTGGCCACCCTCCAATCTTCCGGTACCACGCTCGATTTTAAAGATAAATTACATATTACTAACAATAGTTCCACAAGTTCATCCTGGACAACTGGCAACTGAATTCAATGACACAAACTGCAGAAGTTGCTTTTGGATTTAAATGAAGTACTGTTAAATTACATCGTTTGTGTCTTGCCTGCCTTTGATGTGGCAACAAGTCTTGTCTGCTGATCAGACTCCTACCATCTGCCACGTCCTTCCATCACATGCCCAGTTGCTGAAGCATCTCACTGTTACTGCAACAGATTAATCCATTGTTGCTGGCATCAAGGAGCATTTCCAACACTTAATTGACCCTTATTTTCCCTTTCATTCACTGCAGTGTTGTTTCCCTTCTATACCCACGTTTGAAACACAATCCAATTGTCTTCCAGATGATGTAAAAACACAGGCAGCCAAATCTTCGAGAAGGCTGTACTAAAACCAGATTGAAATGGAAGGTTCGAGTCCCTCAACATCAACAAGTCGGGATCCTCACAATCCACATGCACAGAAAGCGTTGCATCTGTGGAAGAGTCACTCACCAAAAGAATTGGATGTTAGCAGGTTTATGAGCAACTATTATGGAACAATGCCTCCTTTGAAGGCTATTGTTAATGAATTGGACAGTTATTTCTGTTCGAGTGATACAGATTGTTTTGAGTTTTGGGAAAAAAAGCAAAAGTGCTGGCCAAAACTGGCAAAACTTGCATGGAGGCTCCTGTGCATTTCTGCTACCAGCATGTTTTCTGAGAGGACATTTTCTATTTTGTGAGGACTGTGGAAGACAGGAGAGCTAGACTGAATCCTGAGATTGTTGATGACTTATTATTAGGGCTGCACATTTAACGCTATAATAACAACGCATTAAAATGTTTAATGTGCACTAAAAGTTTTAACACACGTTAACAACAGGTCTTGCTCCCTCACCCACAATCTAGAATTGCTCAACATAAGATCACCTGGGCTGCATAGACCAAATGCTGGGTCCTGAGTCGGCCCTACTGCTGTGCTCCCAAGCAGTGTGGGGAAGGTAGAGCCACGCACCCACAATCCAGACGTTTCCACGGAGGTACGAGCCCATTGCACTTCAGGATCGGGGCAAGGCAGAAGACGCTCCAGGCAGAAGGAGGTGCCTCATTTAACAAGGGCATGGACTACTAAGCTAAAATAATTTGTAGAGAGATATTTATGATTCCTGCGAAGTTGTTTCAATTTCCAAAACTTTGTCTTTAAAGAGTTGACATGAGCTTCAAAGCATAACATAGGATCTGTCAATACTCCCAATACTTTTAATACTGATTCATTTAGAAATGCAACATTTTTTCAAAACAAGAGTATTATTTGAAAGTGTGGAGTTACATATTGCCCAAGCATAACATCCTGGTCTTGTCTGTGTTCAATCTGAGATGATATTTTACAGCCCAAAACGCAACTACATTTACACAGGTTTGAGTAATAGACAATGGGGCCAGGTCTTTGTGTGATACAGGTATTAATAATGCGATGTCTTCAATATAAACGTAAAAGTGTATATTCAACTGTGATTTAAAAAAATCTTCCAAGAGAGCTCATCAATACATTAAAAGAATTGGAGAGAGAGAAGGGAGCTCTGTGAGACCCCCACTTCTCAGCTTTCCAAAACTCTGAGAATTTTTACGGATATTTTACTTTATAACTCCTATCTACCAAAAAAGACCTCTAAAATTGCTTTAGAACATTGTCACAAATACCTATGTTATTCAAGATATTCAACATTAGGCAATGATAATTACATCAAAAGCTGCTGAGAGACCAAACTGTAGGCTTATTGCTTGCTGTCCAATACTTAACAGATTTCTGGTATTATAAACTAGGAAACCAAGTAGTGATTCTGTGCTGGAACCCTTCCTAAATCCAAACTGAAACGGGTGCAAAATGTCATAATGATCCTAAAAAAAAAAAAGTGTAGCCATTAAGGTTTCCAATATCTATCTTTGTAAACGTAGGCATATTCGCAGTTGGTCTGTAATTTGCAGAATCTTCTTTATTTCCCAATGAATTTTTAAAATAAGTTAATACAATAGACCCTAGTGAAGTTGGAAAACATTCCAATTTTAATGATAAATTTAGTTAGGTATGAAGTCAAGATATAGAACTAGATTTCCAGTTCACAAGCCTTACAAGATCCACCTACAATTCCTCGCAGTCCACTATTGCCCTACTATAATGGTTGGAGGTTCACAAAAGGGGAGGAGGTATCCTTGAAATGCAAGAAAACATTTCTTATATAGGCTATGGGGCATTTTAATTTTGAGTTTAGATGTAATTACTTTCCTTTCCAAATCTGAGTTTAAGGTAAGTTATACTCAGGTACTGCAGCTACTTCCCTGCCCAAGATGGCTTACAACCTAAACCTGTACCCAAGGAAATGATGCTCAAGGCTACAAGGATTATCAGTGGAAGAAGTGGAATTTGAACCCAGGTCTTCCTGGTTCTCAGCATGCTTCTCCAACCACTAGGCCACTCCTCTTCCAGAATCCTGTATGGTCTTATAAATCCTTTCCCTTCCATCACCACAGAATTTCATAAGGCCTATATACCTAGTCTGAAAGATCGTTAGTGCAGAAAATAAAAGCTTGCAGAAATTATATTGCTTTTTGGACTATTTTTATACTTTAAAGTCTTTCAAAATAAAAAAATAATCAGCTTCGTTCAACA
Source organism: Microcaecilia unicolor (assembly GCF_901765095.1). Lineage (NCBI taxonomy): Eukaryota > Metazoa > Chordata > Amphibia > Gymnophiona > Siphonopidae > Microcaecilia > Microcaecilia unicolor. Next base: position 159,456 of record NW_021963139.1, on the reverse strand, counting down.
GTGGACATAGTTAAAGGCCAGACCCAATACTTTGCTTTCTTCTTAAATTTTTGTTGGTTCCCCTAAAATTTTCTCTAGAACTATATGTTAGTGTGCTTGGAATGTGAAACTTCATTTTGATAATGTCTGCATGGACTAAGATATTCAGAGATAATATAAGGAGTTAAGAAAGTAAGCCTTACTTTTACTAATCCTCCTCTACTAGTGTATCTAACTATATCTGAAAACAAACTGCTGAGCTTTTAATTTTTTCTTCAACAGAGCCAGCACATGTGCACTTGTTAGCTTGCTTATCTTGTAAAATATTAGAACCCAAGGGGATAAATCTAGAACTGAACCAGTCTGCCCACGATAAGTATATAGTCGGCTAACAACTTTACCTCCTACAACAACAGAGGACAACACTGCCATGCCCAGCTGATCAAATTACCATAAAGTCAAGAAAGAAGGAAAATAATTTAGCAATTTTTTAGAGCACAAATACCCTCTCACTCATTGAAAAAGTCTGGAATCCCCCCTTTTCACCTATTTCAGCCAGCAGGACCTCTGCGATGTGCCTGTGTGCAGTACCCTGGTACACTAGCCCAACTCCTACCACAGCAGCCACTTGCACATTATGAGGCACATCCAGCTCTGTAGATGTTGGTGGTAGGAGGGCAGGAATGTGAATGCTGAGAAGCCGGGTGACTGAAATATCCATTGTGCCAAGCTTGGCAGCAGAAACACCAAGTAAGAGTCCAATGCTTGTCATCTCATGGCCCTAGGGAGAAAAAAAAAAGCAATGAAAACATTAAAAATGAGAATGGGTATTAAACAATCTGGTTCTGTGCAATTAAAAATCATCATAGAAGAACATATAAATGCAGAATACGATAGTAAATAAAGCAAAGTTACTTACTTATAGCAGTTGTTCTTCAAGGACAGCAGGCATATATTCTCACATGTGGGTGACATCATCCACGGAGCCTGGTGTGGCTACTGCTGTGTCACTTTAAAACTTTGAGGTAGTGCCCCACCGCACATATGCAGGTGCTTTCTCGCCCACGAGCACGGGACCAGCAGTATAATATAAAAGCTAAGACAACTCCCAGGGGAGGTGGGAGGGATATGAGAATATATACCTGCTTTCCTCAGAGAATGCTTGCTACAAGTAACTAACTTTGCTTTCTCGGAGGACAAGCAGACATAATATTCTCACATGTAAGACTCACTAGCTGCCAAATGAGCTTGGCAGAAAAAGAGGGCTGGAGGCTGGAGTTAACATTCAAGTAGTAACCACTCCAGATAATACGCTAGGGTACGCTTGCAGTCTAAGGTATGCAGTGCTGCTTCTCCAGGATGAGAGTGTGGCTTAGGGAAGAAGAAAAGAAGTACAATAGACTAATTTCGGTGGAACTCTGCTACTACTTTAGGGAGAAATTTTGGGTGGGTTCAGAGAACTCTGTTATGGTAGAACCTGGTGTAAGGCGGGTGCTTGAAGTTCACTTACTCTTCTGGCTGAAGTACGTAATATTAAGAACAGCACTTTCCATGAAAGGAATTTCAGAGAACAGAAATGGAGTGGTTCAAATGGAGGTTTCATGAATGCTGTGAAGATGATACTAACGTCCTATGCCACTGGAGCTGGTTTGATTTGATAAGATAACTGGTATGAAATAAACCTTTCATGAATCCAACAATCCAGGAATGAACAGAAACTGGTTTATTATGAAACTTTTGAGTGGTAAGCACTAATAGCATTTAACTGTACTCTGAGTTAGTTTTGAGTCCAGAATTAGAAATAGTGAGGAGGCACTCCATAGTAGTGTCAAGTGCTCTGGGAAAATCATCTCATCTTGAAATGGTGACATGTCTGTGTAGAAGGCTTCCTGGAGGCTATGTGTATCCTAGAGACTGAGGCCGATATTCAAACTGATTTTAAGTGAGCACGAGCTTCTCCTGCCCGCTTAAATAGCTTCCTGGCTCCTAACTGTGGATATTCAGCAGCACTTAACTGGATAGTGCTGCTGAATATCCCCTGAGATCGCCCCAACAAAAAGTGGGCAGGTCGGTGTGGCACTGGGGGCAGCAATGGGGAGCAGCCTCAGGTTATGTGGGTACAGGCTTTATTCAGTGCCAGCAACCGCATACCTAAGCTGTTTCATTTAGGCCAGGTCTAGAACTATCCTAAATAAGGCTGCTTAGCTATGCGGGTGTCGGTTCTGAATATTGGGCCAGCACCCGAATAATTTTTTCTTCAGTGTAAAAAAATAAAATAAAAATAAAAGCTCCTGATCCACCCTCCCATCCCAGTGTCCTCTCTTTCCTTCCTTCTTTTTCCTCCCGTGCATTAAGACCCTCCCCCCACAAGATCCTCCACGCCCCCCCCCCCCCCGGGCTTACCTACATCCCTGGTCGTCCAGTGAGGTAGTTGGAGGCAGGAGCGCAGACATTTTCCTAAGACACTGCAAGGGGCAGGAGCAAAGCACTCCTGCCCCCAACGACCCCACTGGACCACCAGGGATATAGGTAAGCCCAAGGGGGGGGGGCTTACCTTCACCGTTGGGGGGAGGTGGCAGGTATAGCAGGGGAGGGTCTTAATGCGAACAGGGGAAGGAAGGAAAAAGGGCGCATTGGGACGGGAGGGGGCTCAAGGGCTTTTATTTTTTGAAAAAAAACCAAACAAACAAATAACGTTATTCGGTCCGGAGCAGCCCAATATTCAGCCGAGGTCGCCAAACTCTCCAGGTCCAGCTCCTCAAGCCAACTCACCTCTCGAAATGGCCAATCTAAGAACATGAGTTTTCTATTATTCGATAATAATATGGATAACTGGAATACTAGGGACATCAGCTAATGAATGGAACAAAATCCCCATACGTATCACTGACAAACCAAGATCCCACCATCAACTGGAAGAGTCTAAATACGACTATCTCAACAAAATAGAGACAAAACCAACAACCAACAACAAAAAGCCAAGCCAGAATAACACTCAAAAAGACTACAATCTCAAAACAAACAGACCATACAGACAAATGTTAAATACGCCAAAATTAACTTTGAGACATATGTCACGATACCAATAGGATATATATATGCGAGATTGGCAGTCAGTAAGACAGCACTGCTGAGAGATTGGATAGAAATGGAACAACTAGGCTAACTGCTCATAGCAGAAACACGGATGCACTTTGAAGACGACCCAGCACTGCTGGACCTATGCCCACCAGGATACAAAACATCACCAGAGCCAAAAAGAAAGGAGGTGGAGTTGCAATAATATACAAATCCACATTCACCGTTGAGCCTGTTGCTGAACATATATCCACACCAACTGAAATTCTAGCATGCAAAATCACCAACATAACACTTGCAGGTCAATTATGCATCATACTGTTCTATCGCTCCCAGGAAGCTGGACAAACGCCCAAGACGATTTCATGGACTTTGCGAAGGATGTTAAAAAAATGGAAGCGGTGCAAAGAAAAGCTACGAGGATGGTATGGGATTTGCATTCCAAGACGTATGAAGAGAGACTTGCTAACCTGAACATGTATACCCTGGAGGAAAGGAGGAACAGGGGTGATATGATACAGACGTTCAAATATTTGAAAGGTATTAATCCGCAAACGAATCTTTTCCGGAGATGGGAAGGCGGTAGAACGAGAGGACATGAAATGAGATTGAAGGGGGGCAGACTCAGGAAAGATGTCAGGAAGTATTTTTTCATGGAGAGGGTGGTGGACGCTTGGAATGCCCTCCCGCGGGAGGTGGTGGAGATGAAAACGGTAACGGAATTCAAACATGCGTGGGATATACATAAAGGAATCCTGTGCAGAAGGAATGGATCCTCAGACGCTTAGCCAAAATTGGGTGGCAGAGCAGGTGGGGGGCAAGAGGGGTTGGTGGTTGGGAGGTGAGGATAGTGGAGGGCAGACTTATACGGTCTGTGCCAGAGCCGGTGATGGGAGGCGGGACTGGTGGTTGGGAGGCGGGGAATCCTGCTGGGCAGACTTATACGGTCTGTGCCCTGAAAAAGACAGGTACAAATCAAGGTAAGGTACAGTGGGGGAAATAAGTATTTGATCCCTTGCTGATTTTGTAAGTTTGCCCACTGACAAAGACATGAGCAGCCCATAATTGAAGGGTAGGTTATTGGTAACAGTGAGAGATAGCACATCACAAATTAAATCCGGAAAATCACATTGTGGAAAGTATATGAATTTATTTGCATTCTGCAGAGGGAAATAAGTATTTAATCCCTCTGGCAAACAAGACCTAATACTTGGTGGCAAAACCCTTGTTGGCAAGCACAGCGGTCAGACGTCTTCTGTAGTTGATGATGAGGTTTGCACACATGTCAGGAGGAATTTTGGTCCACTCCTCTTTGCAGATCATCTCTAAATCATTAAGAGTTCTGGGCTGTCGCTTGGCAACTCGCAGCTTCAGCTCCCTCCATAAGTTTTCAATGGGATTAAGGTCTGGTGACTGGCTAGGCCACTCCATGTCTCTAATGTGCTTCTTCCTGAGCCACTCCTTTGTTGCCTTGGCTGTATGTTTTGGGTCATTGTCGTGCTGGAAGACCCAGCCACGACCCATTTTTAAGGCCCTGGCGGAGGGAAGGAGGTTGTCACTCAGAATTGTACGGTACATGGCCCCATCCATTCTCCCATTGATGCGGTGAAGTAGTCCTGTGCCCTTAGCAGAGAAACACCCCCAAAACATAACATTTCCACCTCCATGCTTGACAGTGGGGACGGTGTTCTTTGGGTCATAGGCAGCATTTCTCTTCCTCCAAACACGGCGAGTTGAGTTCATGCCAAAGAGCTCAATTTTTGTCTCATCTGACCACAGCACCTTCTCCCAATCACTCTCGGCATCATCCAGGTGTTCACTGGCAAACTTCAGACGGGCCGTCACATGTGCCTTCCGGAGCAGGGGGACCTTGCGGGCACTGCAGGATTGCAATCCGTTATGTCGTAATGTGTTACCAATGGTTTTCGTGGTGACAGTGGTCCCAGCTGCCTTGAGATCATTGACAAGTTCCCCCCTTGTAGTTGTAGGCTGATTTCTAACCTTCCTCATGATCAAGGATACCCCACGAGGTGAGATTTTGCGTGGAGCCCCAGATCTTTGTCGATTGACAGTCATTTTGTACTTCTTCCATTTTCTTACTATGGCACCAACAGTTGTCTCCTTCTCGCCCAGCGTCTTACTGATGGTTTTGTAGCCCATTCCAGCCTTGTGCAGGTGTATGATCTTGTCCCTGACATCCTTAGACAGCTCCTTGCTCTTGGCCATTTTGTAGAGGTTAGAGTCTGACTGATTCACTGAGTCTGTGGACAGGTGTCTTTCATACAGGTGACCATTGCCGACAGCTGTCTGTCATGCAGGTAACGAGTTGATTTGGAGCATCTACCTGGTCTGTAGGGGCCAGATCTCTTACTGGTTGGTGGGGGATCAAATACTTATTTCCCTCTGCAGAATGCAAATAAATTCATATACTTTCCACAATGTGATTTTCCGGATTTAATTTGTGATGTGCTATCTCTCACTGTTACCAATAACCTACCCTTCAATTATGGGCTGCTCATGTCTTTGTCAGTGGGCAAACTTACAAAATCAGCAAGGGATCAAATACTTATTTCCCCCACTGTATACACATATGAATTTATCTTGTTGGGCAGACTGGATGGACCATGCAGGTCTTTTTCTGCCGTCATCTACTATGTTACTATGTATGGGCAGCTGACGATCGTGAAAGTCTTTGATGAGTACAACCAGTATCGGATACTTTTTTGTGCATCACTCAAGACTAACCAGTAATTAGAAGTTCTTTGACATTGCTCAAGACTCCTGAGGCAGGCCTGTGGCCAAAACACAGTACTGTGTCGAGTCTACAATAAAGTTTACTCCTTTATATACCACCATAGTCTCAACGTCCTGAAGTCATTGGTCCACTTCCCACTTTGTTTCTCAATATTGAATGGAAAACATTTTTGAGAATGATTTAGTTACAGCCTTTTGTTTGGATGTAGCTTTTCTATCTTCCTGATTAGTTAAGAAGAATTTTTGTGCATTTCTTTGTGAATTATCCTGCCTTTTTATTGTTCTTCAGTTTTGATTGGCTGAAAGAATTTGAGCTGATTGGCTGATATTTAGGTCAGCGTTTTTACTAATGCAAGCGCCATTTTGGAATCCAGCATTAACCCGAAGTGGAGAGTAAGCTCCATTGGAAAAAGTATGTGAAGAGAAGGATATGAATACAGCTGTACAAGATTGGATTTGATTAATACACTCATAGGATTGTTGTACTATGTTTTGCAGAGATGCCAGTGCTGGTGTAAATAAGTTTTGTTTTGAAGCGGCTCCTGATGAAGCATCCAGTGAAATGGGCAGCTCCGTTAAGCACACAGCTTCAAAGATAAGCATTGGAGATTTTTTGCATTCTATATATTCTATAGATTTAGTACTGAGAATTTCTTTGCATAAGGTATTCATTTTGGGACTCTTGCAAAAGAAAATAAAATGAAAAGATAAAGAAAAAGATAGTGGTCTCACCTAAAAGATTGTTTAAATAAAGTGAGAGGAGGTTTCTCAGTCTGAGAATGTGTTAGTTGTGAGGCTATTTAGCAAATGTTGCTAAAAGCCAATTCAGTCAGTGAAGTCTTTTCCTCCTCTCACATGGTGTGTTAACTTAGGTGGAAACAAGGATTGAAGTTTCACATACAAAGAATAGCTTTTCATTGTGTCATACAGATACAAAAGCTAGATGAGCATCATATCTGTGTTATTTGAATGATGTCATGTGTTCCTGTTTCATTTGTATTGTGCTGACATGGTATATCTATAGTATGTAATATGAATGTGCTTTCCATGCTGCTCACTATGATATATTATTTGTGCCCTGCTAACACTTATCACATATTTATTATAGGATTGTTCTATTTAATCATGAATATTTCGGATACTACGTCATGTCATTCCTAGGATTCAATTTCCCATCTCGAAGTTTAGCTCACCGACTGTATTTATGCTTGTGTTTGATCATTTCACTATTGCTATATTGCTAATAAAATTGTAAGATTTGTGTCAAGATGTACCTGCTGTACACTGCATTGGCTAAATCTCTTCATAAAGGTGGTTAATAAATCCCAATAAATAATTTTTATAAGAGGCCACATACATGTGTTAATGATTAAAATATTGCAAATGGGCATATAACTTTTCTGCTTAAAAGTACAAGCCTCCTTATAAATTACCTCCTGTACGTAAACACGCCAATATCTGGTTGAAGAGTGGTATAATACATACTCAAACATTTATTAGGATTTATTTACCGCCTTTTTGAAGGAATTCACTCAAGGCAGTGTACAGTAAGAATAAATCAAACATGCGCAATAGACAATTACAGCAGTAAAAATATTCAAACAATACAAAGTATGGCATAGTATAGTACTTACAATGTCAACACAATACATAATAGAACATTTTAATAGACAGTGTAGGGTATAAGCAAAGATGGAACATATAGAGAGGTAAGAGATTAAGAGGAGTTAGAAAATAAGGTGACTAATTTTTAAAAAGTTGCAAATGGGAACAGAGAGATGGTTAAATATTATCTCAGCTAGGGTAGGAGAAAATAAGGTGACTAATTTTATATTTCAACGGTTTTTATTGATGACAAGTCATAAAACACAATTTCTCCTCTGCACAACAATTTCAAAGCAATCTTACACTTCTCAAGGCTGGAACATAGCAAAAAATATATAATATTATTGACAGTCCTCAAACTTTTATAATCTTAACCCCCCCCCCCCTCTCCCCCATGTTTTATTTTGCCTTTATGTTTGAATCTATTTATTAAACTTTCCAAAATATAAAGTAGGTGCAACGACAATCCAAATGAAAGCCTATTACAGAAGGCATAAGACAATAGGTGACTAATTTTAAAAAAGTTGCACATGGGGACAGAGAAATGGTTAAATATTATCTCAGCTAGGGTAGGAGTGGCTAAGCCTGTCCTGCCAGTAAGGAAAATGTTATCAAAGGAAGGTCTCACCTTTGTCAAATAGTCATGTATATTCAATGTGGCTAGCTTTGTGAGGTGTCCATTGAGCCCCAAAGCCATTAGAAAGCCTGCATACTCATTGGCCAGTTCTGCATTTTTCGGTTTGTTGTACACAATCCAGGCTGAGTCAATTTGGGATGCAGGAGCGATCTTCAGTCCAGCAGCCACACCGTTGTGAAAGCTGGCCCAACAAGCCATATTTGGTGGCACATCAATGTTGCCACTATTGAGGTCCACCATGGTGTTTCTAGGAGGAGCTCGACCTGTTCAAGAAAAAAAAAAACAGCCATGTTTTGAGGAAAAACAAACTGTATCTGCTCACAGTAGCAGCAGCATGGCAGCAGGACATTTGCTGGGGATTTTCTAACTTCAGGGAAGTGAAATAAAATGGTTTTCTTAATTTAAAGGTATTGCTTTGTTGATTGAAAATATTTTAGAGTTATTTAAATGTATATTCCAAGAGGTTATTATAGTAGACAGCAATGCATCATAAACAAATCAAACAAACATAAGGAACATAAGAGCTGTCATTGAACTGCTGCTTCATTTGGGAATTGAGATGGTTGCCTGGTTTATATGATCGTGGATGTGCAATGATGGCTCTTGATATATAGCCTCACGCTTTTGTGTGTCATTACACTGAACTGAGCACATTATCTCACACACAAATTTTTACTGGTAAAAATTTTGTTATATTTGTATACAGATTATTAATGACCTGATCCACTGTCTGTTTGAAATTTGTATTGAGAACAGCGTTAAGAGCGTTCAATATTTTTAATTTATTAATTCCATTTCTATATCAAAGATCGTGGAGTAAGAGGTCCCAACATGTAAATTGGGGGACCAATTGTATGACTCAAAAATTATTTATAGATTTATACAGTGCTTTTAACCAAATCTAAAAGATTCAATGAAGGTCAAATAGTTTGAACAACTCAGGATGTTTTCTAGTAATGTATTCCAACAAGTCAGTGCCACCAAGAAAAAAACCCAACTTCTAACCATCTCCAACTGAACATGTGTTATTCCTGGGGCTACTAGTAGAAACCTGCCTTCTGAAAATAGGCTTCCACTTGATCACAAACTTTATACTACAGTAAAAGCTACTTTCAACCTGTTGAAATTAATCCTGCTGCACAGTGGTAAACAGTGAAGGGATTTCATAAAGGGTAAACATGATACCCATACTAACATAATAACATAGATAACAGCAGAAAAGACCTGCATGGTCTATCCAGTCTGCCCAACAAGATAAACTTATATGTGCTACTTTTTGTGTATACCTTACCTTGATTTGTACCTGTCCTTTTCAGGGCACAGACCGTGTAAGTCTGCCCAGCACTATCCCCGCCTCCCGCCACCAGCTCTGCCACCCAATCTCAGCTAAGCTCCTTAGGATCCATTCCTTCTGAACAGGATTCCTTTATGTTTATCCCACGCGTGCTTGAATTCTGTTACTGTTTTCATTTCCACCACCTCCCGCGGGAGGGCATTCCAAGCATACACTACTCTCTCCGTGAAAAAATACTTCCTGACATTTTTCTTGAGTCTGCCCCCCTTCAATCTCATTTCATGTCCTCTCGTTCTACCTCCTTCGTGGATTAATACTTTTCAAATATTTGAACGTCTGTCAGCTTCTCCACCAATCCCACTGCTGTATTCTGCACAAGTTGTAACCAGCAGAGAGACTGTTATAGTAATCCTACCTAAAGAACAGTACAATAGTTTAGTCTTGATACTATCAAAGCCTGTGTCACTGTCACCTGTTAAACCTACGCAACTGACAAATCATCTTCAGCTTCCAATAAGATGAGCTAGTTGAGGATGAAATCTGGACATGCATTACCAGGGTAGCCTCTACCTAAACTCCTTTCACTCTGTTAATCTAGGCTTTTCTTGTTCTAGATGACCCATAAAGCCTCTAATCTGCTATCATTTAGATGCAACTCATGCGCCAGTAACCACTACATTACCTGAGAAAAATAGGCATTCAGTCCACCCAGATCCATTTGATTCTCATATGAAACTAGACAGATCTGAACATCAACCATGAACAAGTGATATCTAAGCCCACTGTCAGAATGTCACACTGTGTAACTGAACTGGAATACGGACAATACTAAGCCTTGTTAATTCACATGATGTCAACATCAGTGTCCCAAGAACCTCCTTTCTGAGGTCTCTACTGAAAAAGAGAGGCCATCTATTTCCACAGAATGCCATGAACCCTTACATGATATAGTTGTTGCAAAAATAGCTGATCAAAAGCAGATCACACCCTATTCACCCATTTCAGTGGATCCAAAATCGCAGGTAGGATCAGGAAAACAAAGCCAATTCTTTCTAAATCCAGACTGTCCCACCACCACCTTCTCAATCACCTTACCCAAGTATGTCAAGTTTGATACTAGCTGATAACTGGCCAATGATTACTCATTCGACCCTTGACATTTCAGTAATGGTTTAACAATTATTCTAGTGAGCGCTGTCAGAAAATATTTCTTTCCATAGGGATGTGTTCACTATTACAGTGATGTGAAAAAGTATTTACCAACCTCTTGATTTTCCCTATTATTGCATATATGTCATGCTGTTTCTGATCTTTAAACAAAAATGTACTAGACAAAGGGAACCTGAGTAAACACAACACAGTTTATAAATTATGTCACATTTAAGAAACAAAGTTAACCAACAACCATATCATCCACTTGAAAAATTAACTGGTCCTTTAGCTTTTCAATCAACCAACTGACTAAATTTTACAATTACATTCAGCTGATTGAACCCAGTCAGGCTTGATTGCAGCCAGCTATGTTATGCTATATGGAAAAAAATATAGGTAGATAAAGACCATATGGCCTATCCAGTCAGTCCATCCATGCCACCTACTCTCCCTATCACTCCCTTAGAAATCCTATGTACTTGTCTCAAGCTCTCTTGAATTCAGATTCTGTTTTCATCTCTATCACTTCCATCAAGAGGTCATGTCACAATTTCACTACCCTTTCTGTGAAGAAGTATTTTCTCAGGTTACTTTCATCCTATGCACCCTTGTTCCAGAGCTTCCATTTAACTGAAAGAGACTTGCCTCCTGTGCATGTAGTCATTTAGGCATTTAAATGTCTCTACCACATCTCCCCTCACGTGCCTTTCTTCCAAAGTATACATAATGAGATCTTTATATCATCCTCGTATGCTTTATGACAAAAATCATCAACCATTTTAGTAGCCACCCTCTGGACCAATGCCAATCCTGTTTATATCTTTTTGAAGGTGCAGTCTCCAGAATTGTACACAATATTCTAAATAAGGTCTCACCAGAGTCTTATACAGGGGCATCCTTGCCTCCTTTTTTCCTACCACCATTCCTATCCCTATGCACCTGATCAAAGAAAATTCCCAAAAAAATAAAGAGAAAAAAAAAGTTATTGAAAGATAGTGTGGAAAGGGTTACAAAGCCATTTAACTTTGGGACTCCATTAACCCACAGTGAAAGCCAATATCTCCAAATGGAGAAAAACTTGGACTAATTTTGGTAGGTCGGGCCACTCTTGGGTAAGATTCATCACTGTTCCAAGACAACTGCAATAAACTCATTCTCAGAAGTCACAAAACATTCCAGAATATTCAAGGATTTGCAGACCTCTCTAGCCTCAGCTAAGGCCAGTGTTCATGACTCCACAATAAGAAAGAAACTAGGCAAAAATGGGATTCATAGGAGAGTAGGAAGGTGGAAACTGCTACTATCCAAGAGTAACATCAATGCTCATCTCTCATTTGCAGACACACACACCTGGATTATCCCCAAGCCTTTGAAGATAACATTCTATGGACAGTTGAGTCAAAAGTAGAACTATTTGGAAAGCACAGGTACTATTATGTCTAGCATAAAGCAAATACAACATTCCAGAATAATGACGTCATGCTGAGGTCGCGTGACACTATGGTGCTGAGCAGACCGTACTCTTGGCTCCGCCGCCCTCCAGCCCTTTCAGCCCAAATAACATTATCAGCTCTGGGGTACTTAATATAAATTGGGGCACTTCAATGTCTGCCTACCGTCATCTGTTGAGTCCAGACATTGAAAACTGCTAACATAGCGACAAAATCGCAGCGAAGGGAGAAGGACCGTGTTCATGGAAGTGAACACAAGATGGTGAATCCAGCAGGACCTCCTTCCCCCAAGTGGAAGCTGCAGGGACGGGTGAAATAACAGCGATCACCATGATTGTAGAAGCCTTGCTTGATCACGAATTATGGACAAACTGGAAAGCATGTATGAACAACTAGAAAATCTTATCCAGGACCTTCATTCGGCGGCACAATGCCTAGACACTTTGGAGACTGATAGTGGCTATTTGACTCAGGAGAATCAGAGACTTAACAAAATGTGTCAGCACTTAGAAGACAAGGTTGACAATTTAGAGAATCGCAGCTGGCGCAATAATTTGTGTTTAATTAGTCTGCCAGAGTCTATTGCTGAGTTGGAGCTTCAGGGATTCCTGGAAACATGGCTGTCGCAGGGCCTGCAACTTTCTAACATAGTGAGTCCTCTTAGAATTGAACGGGCCCACAGGATCGGACTCAGTCGTGATCAAAAACAACAACCCAGAGCAGCGTTCTTTTTATTTATTTATTTATTTATAACTTTCCAATACACTCACAAGCACAAACTTGCATAAGTAACATGAGAGCAATATCAATTAATTCATTACTATCAAAAATAAAGACAATTAAATTTCTCATCTTAGACCACTAAATAATAGGGGAGAATCCTGAAGTTGAGAAGAACATTTATCATATTATTTCAAAAAGAAAAAGGCCTGGACGTAAACCACGGTATCTTATACATTTCTCTCAAAACTTTCCCCTGGGGATCACTGGGCAATTTTCTTTAAATCAACAAAACTCTTAAGCTGTTCCGGATCGTAAAAAGTGTACTTAATACCTTTGTATTTTATCAAACATTTACAAGGGTAGGATAGTAAGAAGCTAGCACCTAGTAACTTAGTCTCTTCCCTCAATGGAAGAAATTTCCTACATTTGTCTTGAGTCGTTCTTGTTACGTCTGGATATATCCACACACGGGCTCCAAGAAATTCTTTTAAGGCATTTCTAAAATACAATTTGAAAATAGAATTAACATCTCGTTCAAAAACAAAGGATACCAACAAAGTGGAGCGAGATTGGACTTCCGTCAAAGTCTGTTCCAAGAATAATGTCAAATTTTGTATTCCAGTAGGTTGTACAACTTGATTCTCTGATTTTTTCTTTTGCTCCTCTGTTTGCGGTATTGGAAGATAATATAACTTATTAATCGGAGGAATCATTTCAGAGGAGAAATTGAGAATTTCAATCAAATATTTTTTAAAGAGTTCAAGAGCACTCAATTCTTGCATCTTTGGAAAATTTATTACTCTCAGATTAAGTCGCCTGTTAAAATTTTCTAACTGATCTAATTTATTATGCAAGATAATTTTGTCCTTAATCAAGCTCTCCGTTGTATTTTTTAAGATGTTATTTCTCGTTGAAAGTCATTTCTTTGAGAGCTTACCTCTTGACGTATTTTCTCTATTGATTCATTGAGAGAGTCGACTTTAGTTACCAGGGAAGTAGTTTCTGAAGCAGTTTTGAGAATAGTTCTGTTCAAATGCTGTAACATTACCCAGATACTTCCCAGGGTCACACCTCCGCTGGAGTCGAAGACTCATGATGTAATTCCTCTGCAGCCATTCTGGGAGAGGCGCCATCCACCGAGTAAATCTCGGCGCCAGCTTCGGACGCCGTTGAAAACTCCGCCTCGGCCCTACTCTCTGCAGGACACGGAGGAGGGTTGAGATCGGGCAAGGAAAGGGTGGTATCATGCCCCAAGGGAATCGTCACTCCTCCAATCATTCCCGTAGCAGGGCTCCTCTGCTCCTTTTCCCGCAGCTTACTTGTAGTGAAGCCCTCGAGAGTCGTCTGGACGGCAAGCTTTTAACCACCCCCTTCCGTTTGGTATGTGGCATTTTTTGAGGTAAATCGTAAAGAAGAAATATTTATATATATCAAACAGGAGGAAATCCAGAGAATCTCGAGGAGCACTAACAAGCCACGTCCGCCATCTTGGATTCCCCCCGGCCCAGAGCAGCATTCTTAAGGTTGCTAAATTTCGTCCGTAAAGAGGAAATATTGAGAGATATACAAACGGGCCAAACACTGGACTATCAGACCTTCCAGATCTCTCAGGTAAAGTGACAAATATGAGAAGAGTTTTTGTTCCCTTATGCTCTTTGCTAATGAAGGCGAAAGTCTCTTTTGAACTGCTGTATCCTGCTAAACTGAAAGTCACACATCAAGGCAAAAAACACAATTTTTCCTTAAACCTCAGAAGGCTCAGCAGTTTTTAACAACATAACATAACATTTTACCTGCACATGGCCCCAAGGAGGGAGCAACCTGATTTTCTGAGATAACTAGATGGTTGCTGAAATAATATATTCATGTTTCGGATATGCTGTCACAATGTGATTTGGACACCTGATGAAGCTTCCCTATATTTTTCACCATTTCTGCCATCAGTGGATCTCTTGTGAATAACAACTCATTTATTGCTATGCGCCTAACTACTAACTAACTGGGATCCACATGGTTGGCTATCTTTATGAGCTTAAGGTCTGAGTTTATAGTCACAGAGAAACCAGAGGGGATGGACCAGGAGTTATCTTCTGTTCCCCCCTTTTAGTGCATAGATAAAATTCCTCTTGAGAAGCAATTCTCATCGAATAGATAATGATTTGATAGTAATATTGCTGTTTGGAATGTACAGTTGGTTGGTTCTGGTTTCTACTATACATATACGATTACCATTTGTAGTTCAGAACTCATGAGGACATATTCTAAAAAGTTTTCCCTGCTGATTTATGGAGAACTGGGAAACAATTTTGCTCCATGTAATTACTTGAGAATTTGTCAATCCTGGAACCTTGTTTTACACATTGGATCAGGGAGGGGGGAGGAGGACTGGGGTACATAGTGTGCACCTGGTCAGTATTCTGGCTTTCTACTGAATGGGAAGTGAGGAAAGGAGGCTTAAGGCTTACAAGAAAATGGGATGCAAAGGAATGGGTTGGATGGGTGATGGTCATTCTATTGAGTGTATTATACATTTTCAAGCGGCATATTGGACATTCTGATTCAACTTTGGGTCTTGAGTGGGGGTTGGAGGCTGGGACGACCCCCTCCTTTCTCAGTTCCATCTCATCTGTTAATTGGTTACTATGGATGGGTGACCCACCATGGCACTGAAAGTGGTGTCATGGAATGTGGGGGGGGGGGGGGGGGCACCTCTTCTCCAGTCAAAAGTAAAAAGATTTTACATGCACTGAACAGGCAGCTTACTTCCATAGCTATGCTTCAGGAAACACATCTGGGGATGGAAGAACATAGGAAACTGCAAACCTGGTGGGCTGGGGACTATGTTGAGTCCGGCAGGAGTGATTATTTTGTTCCATAAAGGATTTGTGGTGCAGAAACAACATGCTATCCAAAAATCCCGGGGTAATCATATTAGTAAAAGTAAATGGTTACAGTATGTTTTGTGTAATATATATGCCCCTAATACCTAAAGTGCACATATTGACAGAAGATAATAAAAATTATTGTACCAAGTGTACTGGTAAATAATGAAAGGATACATTTTTAAGGAGCTGGCATCATGTTGCTGTATGCTATTAAACACTTTCCTCACGCGATCATTACCCACTGATTATTGGATAGAACAAAACAAGTTCTTTCCAAGGTACTATTCTTCTACAAAATAAGCACATGGGGACTTTGATGATCCCCCGATAACCAGGAAATATGCTCTTTTCTCTCTTTTGTATTTATACAAGAATATGTTTTCCTTTTAATATGCCAAAAAAGAAGGTTTCTTGCATAGTGACTAGTTGCCAAGGATTCCAATGCATACTATATGCACGGCTTCTATTTTTATTTATTTTCCATCTAATTCGCGTCCTTTGAGGGTATAAAAATCTGTGTTTATCAGTGCTTTGAAACATAGGTACAATTTACTGGTTACTTTTTCTAGGGAAATCAAACGCATATATTAGTATGGTTGAGAAGTTGTCACCATAGAAATAACAAAAAGAAAGTAACTGATTCAAGGCAGATAAAGGGAGGGGAGACAGAATATTAGGGGGCGAGTGATTTTTAAGTTGAGAAACTTTGATTTCAAAATCACATCAATAAACCAGGGTCATCTCATGCATGGGTCATTCCCATCAGTGCCATAGCACTCTTGCTATTGTTAGCTTCACAGAAGTATTGTAGACAGACACTAGATGTGCTAAAGTTGTTTTATTGCATTGAACCAGTGCTATTTATGTACCTGGTGCAGGAAGAACTCGTAATTCACTGTGAGCTTCCACAGTGTTCAAATTAAAGAGAAGAGGTTTGGAGGAGGTTTGTATGTGAGTCTGGGAAGTAATAAAAATAAATAGTTGTTGTTTAAAATCTGTAAATGTTGTGGCTAGTTGAAAGTTTGTGCTGAGCATGTATATTGATAGGAGGGTATGTCTGCAGGAAAGTGTGAATGACAATTGTCAGGTGACCTGGAGATAGCTAAAAGCCATGTGATTGACTGATGGCTCAAGCAATAGGTTCAAAAAGGAATCTTAGCTGAGAAGGTGTGTGTGTAGGTTTGTAGGTGTGCGCGTGTGTGTAGGTTTGTAGGTGTGTGCGTGTGTGTAGGTGTGTGTGCGTGTGTGTAGGTGTGTGTGCGTGTTCGTGTGTAGGTGTGTGTGTGTGTGTGTTCGTGTGTAGGTGTGTGTGCGTGTTCGTGTGTAGGTGTGTGTGCGCTGAGAAATAGTAATTCCTGAATAAATATTCTCCTTGGATAGGAAGGGTGAGTGATTTGTGAAAATATTTTTCTACAACATTTTGCTTTTGTCAACTTGCTCAAGTTTAGAGTGAGAGAGAGGTAAATAAAACTGAATTGAAGACTTATCAGTGAGGGATAAATCTATAATCCTCTCATACTTATATGTAATTATTTAGCTGTTTCCTTTTGGCTTTAAGTCTGTTCTGAGCACTGTTGAAATCTGTGAAGCTGTGGGATATGGGAAGGAGAGAGAGCAGGAGCAAAGCTGGACCTGGAGATGCAGGGGAGGGAGGGAGAGAGAGAACAATGTGGAACCCAGCCTTGACTTATACATAGGGTCACAACATTTTTGGCCATTTTTAGTCCAAAAACTGCCCTTGACTTATACACAAGTACATATGGTATTTCAGTTTTCTGCATCTGGGTGTTTCATCACTACTACTACTACTACTTAGCATTTCTATAGCGCTGCCAGGGTTACGCAGCGCTGTACAAGTTTAAACATGGGGAAGGACGGTCCCTGCTCAAGAGAGCTCATATCAATCATCAGAAGTCCTAACCATATCGCAGCAATACAAGATGGGTTAGATCCTGTTTTTAATTACCCCTCTCTAGACCCCCGCAGGACCCTTGCCCACGGAGGTGGAGAGAGGGTTTCAGAAGGCTCATAATAAGTCTCTTAAATATGACCTCTGTTTTCTGGCTCCTAATTTCCAAGGACATCCTAGGGCATCTATTCTCCCACAAGATGTACTAGAGTTTAAAAGATAGTCTATTTATGTGATATAAGGTGTGAAATGAAACAGAGAAATTAACACAGAGACTAGAGAATAGTGAGATAGAATTTTACTTGTGTGTCTGTGAAACAGTTTAAAGAGAAGAGATTGAAACAGAGACTGGAGCAGGTTAGTGAAAGAAATAGTCTTTTATTCTCACCCAAATCAGGACTTCAAGTTGGTACAGACATCAGACAGATTCTGGGTTCAACCGGCCAGAGCTTCGAAGTTGTCCGAGGCAAGTTGGGGAGGGACTCCAACGATAGCTCTGATGCACAGTTCTTATATAGTATTTGGTCCCCATACAAGTCTATGGAGAGGGATTTTTTTATCTTAACCACAGGTCAGGTGTCCACCTGTTTCTTAATCTTTTTCCTGTCTTGTAAATAACTCCTAATATGGCCAACTCCTAATATGGACTGTTCCTAATCTTGTGCAACCATCTCTTCTAAGATGAAGAGATCAGTTCCATATCTTGTGACTCTGGCTGACATTTTACCTGTATCAGCCTCCATGTTCTGAACCAAACTTTTTAGGATTTTAGCCATCAATTCCTTGATCTTGGCTTTTGCACTGCTTTTGAATGTCACACTAAATTCTAATAAGGCTTACCAAGCAGCCCTGCTTCTGCAGGTGCTCAGCAACAAGGCCATCATCAGATTTTTAGGCCTAGTCAGTGCTTTTCAGCAGTTTAAGCTATATAACTCGGCCCACCACTATTCAAGTGGATGGGTCTCACGCTGGGACATATATTAACTTGCTGGAAAAGCAAGTCCTTGCTCAGCCAGTCATAGATTTTTAAACCTAGCTGGTAGTTTTACAGCCTGAGTCCTAAAATCTGGCCTTCCACCCTTCCGGTGGGCATCCAGTGAGGGCCTCTTGCTGTACTATAATTATACAATCCAAATTGCATAGATCAATTTCTGAATTAAATGATTTTATTAGCATGTCAATTCAAGCTGTGTGTAGTGACAAGCTATTGATCTTTCACCAATCTGAAAAAGGCAAAGCCAAATATATCAGAAGGACACACATATTGTATGACATGCACTTCACTATGCTTTAATGCTTTAAGTATCTCATGATCTTCTCCTGTTGTAGGCAAACGTATACCTGTTGTAGGTATCATTATTCTTTATCATCTAAAATATACAAAAGTTTGCTCCTTAAGAAGTGGAGTTTGAAAATGTATAAATGTAGCTACACTTTACAGCTCAGACTTTTAAGATAAAGAGAATAGTTAATTATTACTAATCGGTGAAAAAGGGAAGTATCTAAGAAGTTTGGAAGACAGAGAAGGCTCATACCCAGTTAACTCGTACTGAACTCCTCGGGAGGGAATATTCAGCAACACTTAACCGAGAAGTGCTACTCAATATCCCCTCTGACCATCGTGGCACTGTCGAAGCAGAGTCAGGTGGTCCCAGAAGTTATTCAGGCACAGGAATATTCTATGCTGGTGCCCATATAGCTGATCAGGCAAGTATTAGATAACCATTGCCCGATTAGCTATATGGCACTGAATATCACCTGTCCCTGCATCTGGGTATTGCTGCTTCTCAATATTCAGTGCAAGTGCCCACACATTTCTTGGCAGTGAATATCTAGGTCTAACGCAGTTAGTATTAACAAAAATGCTCACTGCTGAGCGCCCACTTCTAATGTAAAATAAATAAGAACTTGTTTATGAACTTGAAACTAAAATGACACGTCACAAGTCTTAATACTGTTCAAAAATTACTAACCAGGGTGCAAACATTATTCCATCAAAAGAATATATCACAAAAATGAAAGGTGGAAATAACTACTAGTATGGCAGGCCAAAACAAAAAGGAAATATTTATTATAGCATTATTCATAAAAATTGTGATAAAGATGGCATCAGAAATAGATATTTAGAATGGACTGGTAACAGAACTTTATACAAGAATCATAAAATTCCATTATACTGTGTCCAGACCTGTTAACTTCCACTCCATCATATGCCATCTAATAAAAATCTAAACCAATTTTTTCAGTCCACACAGTGAAAGAATATCCAGTTAATTCCAGTGATTCATATAAACAAAAGAAATCAAAAACTTATCTGGAGTAATTCTGCAGCCAAAGTTCAAGTTATCACACCTAACACCAACAAAGAGCCAAAGGTCATATGTAAAGTCAATCAAAGATGGTAAACACTGCTTTCAAGGAAAAAAATAATTTGACGATCCTCCACCGCTTCCAGGGTTGTCATATTCCAAACACAGCTGTTTATTAGATTACATATTATGGAGTTATGAATGTAATAGGTCTGGACTTAGTATAATGGAATTTTATGATTCCTGTATGAAGTCCTGTGACCAGTCAATTATAAATATCTATTTCTGATACCATCTTTATCACAATTTTAAAATAAATATTGCTTTTTTCTTTTGTCTTTCCATACTAGTAATTATTTTCACTTTTCATTTTTGTGATACAAGTCTTAATGCAAAATGAAAACCCCAAATTTTTATAGCACATTCCATTAATTCATTCCTTTTACAAGATGAAGCTCTCTCTTTGTGGGTCTGAAATAAACAAAAATGATCTCAAAATTCCAGGTTGTGTTTCAAAATAGACATTATAATCATCACAAACTACAATCATACATGCCTTTTACAGACCAAAGAACTCAGTGCCAAATCTCTCGTGTGAAAGCACTGCAAACATACATGGCCAGCAGGCAGGCAGGCAGGCCTCCTTGACAGCAAGAATATTTTAAGCATAATTACTGAAACACAGCTATTAAGGAAATCAGTATTTAAAGAAATAGTAATCTACCAACCAGTTAGATTCAGCTTTGGAATAGGCAAAGGTTCCGTTGGAACAGGATGATAAGAGAATAACGTAAACATCCCTCGTCCTAAAGGAAGTGACATCGTCCGCTGACATACCTGCAGTAATCTAGAGAAGAATGTAAAAAAAAAATTTTTAAGTTATTTACAATTATTAAACACATTGCCTAGTAGTAGCAGAGTTCTAAAACAGAATCAGACATACCTCTCACATTTTACAGAAAAAGGGTAACTTCATAACAAGACATATTCAAAATGTCAAAAAAACATGCCTATTCCATGACTGGCAGCTGCCTACCAAGGACAATTTTGGATGCATAAATTAGCCACAATAACTCCTAAAAGAATTAATGAAGAAATCGAGTGGTTTTCTCTTCTGTGATTGGTAGAGATGATCATGTATTTGCTCAATAACTGGCTGGTTTATTTGTTTCTTAAATCCAGGCATCTGCTTGTTTGAAAAATTAGCAGTCATGTTATGGACTACGAAGTAAAATTGGACCTTTGATGCTCTTTTTGTGTTTGGAATTTATAGTGTCTGTACCTCGCTACAGAACTGCTACTCAAAACATAATCGTGTCGAGTAACTTATCGGTCAGTGTGATGACATGAGAAACTATCTGGGAAGTATAATCAGAAAACTGTAATAATTTGTGGTCTACTAAAGATTGCATCAAGTAAACCATGATAACTGTTTGACTTAATTACTGGATTATCCTAATTATGAGCATTATATGGTCAATTACGAGTATTTTTGAAGAAGAAATATGTTGAGATAACGTTTTGCTTCATACTTGATGGTTCTTAAAATTTTTTTCCAAATGGTTTGAGCCAGGTCTCAAGAGCACCAAAGATCAGATGCACAGGCAGTTATCTACCATCAGCTGATGTCCGAGAATTGCAAAAAGGGGCAGGCTACACAATGCCTTTCATTCTTTGATCTCTGTCTCCATCTGCTGGTAGAGGGGCACAACCCGCACATTTGGATTGGTCTGTAGGACAATAAGGAAAGTCTCTTAATTCAAAACAAAACAAAGATGTCTATTGTACCTATTGCAGGCTTCCAAAACAATATAGCCTTTGCTTTTATGCACAGTGTCAGTGCCCACTTGGGGAGCTACCTATTTCCTAGTCTAATTCTCCATGCTTCACTCTGGGCCTCAGTTTTTGACTTCCTCTCTTGGGCCCTGCCCTTTACTCTGAGTTAGCCAGCTATGCCCCTGTTAGGTATCTCAACTGTATACTCCATTACAAGTCCCATACTCGTCCTGCTCAGTGTGGTGAATGCTAAAAGAATTGTGAAAGTAATCAAGAACACATATGTACTTTAATATCCCAGTTTGTTAACCTCCTAATCATTTGGCTACAGACAGAATTACAAATGCTGTTCCCATAGGATAAACATGCAAAATGCCAAAATCCTTTCCCCCAGATTTCTCCCTTATTTCCCTTGGAATGCATAGGGAACCCAAATCAATTACTAGATGCAAGAGTCACACCCAGCAATAAGACGGCTTCCAATTCTGTGCCACAGAAAAGTCCTACAAGGGTCATTTAATCTAAACCTTAGAACTTGTGGCACATGAAGCCCTCCTAGATGGCACAACCAGGAACTGAAACAAACATTTAACCACAACATTCCAGATGCAATCAGGGTGAGCCAAAATCTGAATAATTACTTTTGCAACCAAGAAGCTGACCAGCATTTTGCAGTGACAGTGACAAACAGGGTGCAATAAGATCGGTCATAAAAGTAGCACTCAGTAATTCAGTTTGTTATCATTTAATAAAATACAGGCCATAAAATATCACAAGAGCTGAAACAATGCCCAAAACGATAAACAGAGCTATCCCAACGAATGGATTTATCAAATGTAATTACGCTAAATGGTTTAGAAGGCACCAAATTGGGGGGGGGGGGGGGGGGGGGGGGAACCACTTATCAACATGGACTACCATTAGACAGGTTATTTTACAGCTAACATGCTATTTTACTACAGGTCCCATTTTATGCAATGAGACCTAGGGCCCTCTTTACTAAGACGTGCTAGCATTTTTTGCGCGTGCATAAAATTAGCGCACATTAAACGCTAGAGACACCCATATATTCCTATGGGTGTCTTTAGCGTTTAGAGTGTGCTAAAAACATGTGCCCTTAGCACTGTTTAGTAAGCAGGGTCCCTAGTTACTAATAACTTGGGTTAATTGGAAAATAACCTAAGCAAAGTCAACCAGACACACATAATTACATGCCAGTTACCTGTTTTCTTTTTCTTCTATGTATTCATGGTCACTCACTTCTGGCATCTGCACCACATTAACACGCACAGGATGGGAACTCTGAAGGAGTCTGCGCACTTCCTGAACTCGCAAGTCCTCACTCCAAATCAATGACATTACTTCCTGGTTCATATCATTCATTCCATCATCATCATCTTCTGTTTCACTACCTGGAGCAGCCTCTGCTGAGGGCACTTGGCCAGCAGACTGAAACATAAGGGAATATTCATTTGATTGTTAAAAAACAATGATTATACCTATTGTTAGCATAATTCTTATATATACATATTTTTCACATTGCTTCTCTAGTCATTTATTGGATTATTTTTGTTGTTTGATTTACTAGACGGAATTTTAAGAGGCAAGAGGCTTTTACTGTGTTTTTCTAACTTAATTATTAGAAGCACAAAAGGTAAGTACTGTTGCTCACCTGTAACAGGTGTTTTCCATAGACCACAGGATTTACCAGGCTCACAAGTTGGAAACATCCAAATACATCATTGGACTGGCACAGCTGACCCACAACTCAAAACTTAGTGTAAAGTTCCGAACATGTGTAGTCCTTCCTCAGTTGGTTCCATAGATCAATAATTAATGCAAATCTCAGGGAGATAGAAGGGACTGTGAGCCTGATCAATCCTGTTGCATATCTTGGGAGAAAGCCTGGGCTTGATGGACCCTTGGTCTTTTCCCAGTATGGCGGTGCTTATGTGCGATGGACGTTATATAAAACCTATCCTTAAATGGCTGCATGTGTGTGGATGTGTCAAGTGACGCTTAGATGGCGACTCTGGCTGTGATGAACTAGGGCTGATACCGGGCAGACTTGTATGGTCTGTGTCTCATACATGGCAATCTGGTTTAGGATGGGCTGGAAAGGGCTAAGACAGCAACTTCAATGGCTGGAACATGAGGACAGTACTGGACAGACTTTTACGCTCTGTGTCCCACAAATGAGAAGACGAATAGACTGGAGTGGGCTTCAACGGCAACTCCAGCAGTTGGAACATAAGGATAGGGCCAGATAGAGTTCTGTGGTCTTTGTTCAAGAAACACGAAAGAAAGACCATAATCAAGTATATAATATCACATTCGTTGATTTAATGATGAATTGATAATGACTGTGACTATTGGGCAGAGTGGATGGACCGTTCAGGTCTTTATTTGTTGTCACTTACTATGTTATTATTTTTTTACATTAAGTTTTTATTAACCAACAATGAATTCGTATTACAACAAGCATTTACACAGTTTTGTATTTTATCCCCCCCCCTTTCCCCTCCCTCTCCCCACCCTCCCCTCCCCTTTCTCCCTCCCCCCCTTTACTATGTTACTATTAATCCTCTTTGCTCCCAGGCTGGTGCACAGACCTCAGCTCTGACACAGGCACGAGAATCAGATGTCACCTGACCTACTGGCGCGTGCATGTGCCAACCTCTCAGCACACAGTGCCAGTGAATCAGAGACAAATCTTACATGTGCACACCAGAGTGTTCCAAGTTCCAACTTCCATTCCTTGCCTACAGTGCTGTGGCTCAAATCCAGAGAGAGACTGAGGGAGCTGACTGAAATGTTCTTTTATGTACCATTAAATTCTTACGGGGATGAGTGGGGATGGGTTAAATTCTTGTGGGGATGGGTTAAATTCTTGCGGGGATAGGTGGGGACGGGTAAGATTCCAGCAGGGACGGGCGGGGATGGGTAAGATTTCTGTCCCCGTGCAACTCTCTACTCTGGATACATCTGGAAAAACTTGAATCTTAAAGCCCAAAAATGTCTTATCCTTATTTTTGAAGAACATCTTCAACAACCAATCCTTGTCTGGAGCCAAAGCAACTGTAGCCAACAAAGATGATGCTATTGCCACCTTGGAATCCGAAGATTCTAGTAGAGCCGATACATCTAGAGGAGAGTAATTTTGTTCTACATTCAAATGACCTTCCACTAGCTTACCAGGAAGGTAATATATTTGAGAAAATGGAGGAATTGATTCCTCTGTCACACCAAGATTTTCTTTAATATATCTTCTAAGCATTTCCCTAGGAGTAAAAGAAAAAACTCTAGGAAAATGTATAAATTGTAAGCTATTACTTCTTAATGAATTCTCAAAAGCTTCAATTTTCCTTCTCAAACTTACTACATCCTTAATCACAGTTGTTTGAATCTTTTGAACAGTGTCCAGGTCTTTCTCTTGTTTCTCTATTTTTTCATTTAAATTTTTGAAATCAGAATCAACATTCTGCAGTTTCAATTTAAGAACTTGTGTTTCTTGCTCTAATGTCAGGATCTGGGGGCACAAAGCTTTATCCAGACTTACAATTAGAGCCCATAAATTATCAAGGGTTACTTCAGCTGGTTTCTCAGTCAAAAGGAAGGGAAATGTGAAGAAGATACCTGCTGAACCAAAGAAGAGGTTTCCTGCTCACCAACTACAGCCAAAGATTCACCTACAGGACAAGATGGACCTACAGCAGCCGAATGGGAGTCCAGAGAAACCGGTACTAAGTCTGTCGCTGGATGTATGACCACCTCACGTCAATCCAACACTGTAGCACTTCCTGGCTGCGGAGGAAGAAACACCACCAGCGGTGAACTGGCACTCTGTGGCTACAGGGGAGGCACTCTATGGTCGGGACTAAAAGTGGCATCAACCCTTAGCAAGAAACCAGGGTCTCCACTCACCATGGTTGCCGCAAGCGGGCAGCTCTCCTATCCCAAAGGTAGTCCAGCTCTCCGCAAAAATGAGTCAAGCACTCCAGTCGTTGACGTGGCGGGCCGCTGAAAGGCTGCTGCAGCCGACCAGCCTCTGTGCTTCAGCATAGCAGAGGGAAACTTTCACTAACAAAAGCGGAGACTGCACATACATCAGGTCAGAACTCCATCTTGAATCAAGCAAAAAGTTCAAGTACTTTTATATCTAGCTATTGAGTGAAGACCTAAGGTCACTACGTTCAAAGTAAACAACATTCCTTAACAGATATGCTGCCAAAACCTAAATGCTATGAATTGCTCTTTATAGCATTTTCACTAGTATGAATATCATCAATAAGCTCAAATAACTGAGAGCATTTACAAAGAATTTGAAGTCATTGAAAAATAATCATGTCAGTGATTCCTTAGAGAGAGGAAAAGATTTTGTTATTCAAAAATTGCACTGTAAATACACTTCATGTTCATATACTCACCGATTTTCCTCTTGGTAGGTTCCCCTCACATGCCTGTTTGGAAAGATCTTGCCGTCCGATTAAAAGGCTGACAGCTTCTGGCCAATCAGAAGCAGGTTGCTCTCGGCAATGGTAGATAGCATGTCTGACAGGAAGAGCAACCCCAAACGGCAGAGACTCCAGATCTCTTAATGTAAAACCTCATATTCAAAAGAGGAGAAAAAATACAGAATTCATTACTATTTTTCTTTACAAAAAAAAGGTGACAAACCTTTGATTCATTGGTGAATGCTGCATATTGCAATGTGGAGAACCTGGGGGTTTAATTCCCGAGTCAAGTGTTCTGCTCCTTGGACTGGTTGGGAGTACTGCAAACACTTGGGAGAAAAGAATTACTCCTGGGGAATTCTGCACAAAAAGGTTTGGTTTTGGGTTGGGTTGTTTTTTTTTTAAGAGCCCAATATTTCAGAATTCTGCAAAATTCTGCACCTGTCATTTTCATGTGCAGAATTCCCCCATTGTAAGGGCTGACTCCTCTCCCCAGGTATTAAATACCACCACCACCACTGCAGCAGTTGCGCTCCTTAAGTTCCACCTTGTCCATTTCTCTCTTAACTTGTATCCCTTCCTCTCCCCCTGGTAAGTTCAGCATTCTCTGCCCCTTCGCCAAGGAGAATATCTCCTAATTTTCTCCCCTCCCCCACCCCCTGTTCACCTTTCTCTATCCTCTAGCAGCTCTACCTTCTACAGTTCTCTCTCCCCACCCATCAGCCTTCATTGCCCTCACCATTCTCTCCTCCCATCTCCTAGAATTCACTGTCCTCTCTATTCTCTCCCAACTCCTAGCAAGATACTTGTTCTGGCCACCCCAAGGGCTCTTACCTACTCCCCCAAGCAACCTTTCACCTTAGTAGCCTAGTGGTTAGTGCAGTGGACTTTGATCCTGGGGAACTGGGTTTGATTCCCACTGCAGCCCCTTGTGACTCTGGGAAAGTCACTTAACGTTCCATTGCCCCAGGTACAAATAAGTACCTGTATATACTATTTAAACCGCTTTGAATATAGTTGCGAAAACCATAGAAAAGCGGTATATCAAGTCCCATCCCCATTCACAATGGCACAATCACTCCATCCACCTTTTACCAGTCCTCTCCCCACCCCCACAGAAGAATATCCCCCATTCACCTTTCTTTATCCCCCACCATGGAACCATCTTTTTCCAGCCCTCCCTCCCAAAGAAGACATATCTCCCATCCCCT
Source organism: Microcaecilia unicolor (assembly GCF_901765095.1). Lineage (NCBI taxonomy): Eukaryota > Metazoa > Chordata > Amphibia > Gymnophiona > Siphonopidae > Microcaecilia > Microcaecilia unicolor. The sequence goes on along the minus strand of NW_021963139.1, from coordinate 132,239 downwards.
CCATGGCACATCACCTGCTTAGCCAACGCCCCCCCAATGGGGCGCACATACACCAATACACCTTTCTTTAACCCTATCCAGCCTCATGAGATACAAGACACCTATCCACCTTTCTCTAGCCCCCCCATGGCACAGACCACCTGATCCACATTTCTATAGCCCTCTCCCCTCCCATAGCACCCATCACCCCATTCACCTTTCTACAGCCCCCACCCCCCCCCATGGCACAGACCACCTGATCCACATTTCTCTAGCTCTCTCCCCTCCCATAGCACCCATTACCCCATCCACCTTTGTCCAGCCCACCCTACCCACCTCTCTCCAGCCCCTCCATGGCAGTCCCCATCCTACCCACCTCACTCCAGCCCCCCCCCCCCAATGGCACACCCCACCCACCTCTCTCCAGCCCCATCTCATCTATCTCTCTCTCCAGTCTCCCCCCCCCCCACCATGGCACACCTGACCTCATCCACCTTTCTCCTGCAGCAGACACATGCTCCATTCACCTTTCTCCAGCTGCCTATGGAACACACAACCCCATCGACCATCCTTCAGTCACTCTCCCCCTCCACGATGGCCCAGCAGAAGGAAGAGGTGAACCACAGGCTGCATCCTCCTCCTCTGTCACCGTGAGCCCAACTGTTCCTTTGAGCCACTCAGGCCTCCATATGGCCTGCGGCTTAAAGGAACGGTCTGGATTAAGATGGCAAAAGAGAAGGAAGCAACCGTGCCCCACCTCCTCTTGAAAGTGGCAGGGAGTGAAGGAAGCAGCGATGGAAACTGAGTTATGCTGCACTGCTGAGCCATAACAGCACAGTTGTGCATAATTCTCCCAGGAGTAAGGACTCCACCATCACTGAACAGTGACACTAAGAGGACAAACTCAGGGTCCATGTTAAATGCATTTCAGAATGAACAGCCATTTGTGATATCTGTGATGACTGAGCAGAGTTGGAAAGGAGATAGAAAAAGAAGGGAAAATCGCTCCAGTTGGTTTTGTATAAAGGTTCATGATGTCAGAAGCCAACAGAGACCACTCCCAATTGAGATGGAAGCCCCAAAAAAGCAGGAGAGAACTGAAGGAAGGAAAAAAAGAATACTAAAAATGGTTTTCACAGATTAGCAATGCTCTGTAGAATACCTATGAGAAAAAAATCTTACCTACATTACTCATCCAAATCACCAACTTTTCAGTTAGGCTGGAAACAGATTTGCAAGGTCTAAAACTAAATCTGTTAAAGGAAAATGAAAATAAAATATCAAAGTAACTGTAAGCATGCTAGGGTAACTGCTAGTACTGATTATACATTAGATATACTTTAATTACCTTATATTATCTTTCTCTGCTTGTTGTTTCCTCTGTCCTAATAAATAAACAGATTTAGAATGTAATTATAACTAGCTATTTAGATTAGATTTGAAGTAGCTGCTGCATCTGCCTTACAGGTTACACAAACTGTAACAACTACTCATTCCAGCTGAAGACAAAGCTGCTTACTTGAATAGCGGTTTTCCATAGTGTGTCCAATTTATTCAGCTGTCTTTCCTGGAGAGTTGACTTCTAAGCTCGGAGAGGCAGAAGCTCTGCAGAAGTCCCACTCATTCTCAGAAAAACCTTATTTTTTTCTTGAACTTTTAGAGAGCAGTTCCTTGTCAGATATCTCTCACTTGTGAAACAGATTTATCATAATGTCTGCAGAGGACCATCATTACATATAAACAACTTCATTTTCTCCATCAATAAGCATACAAATGGGAAATACCATAGCTTAAAGTTACCATAACTCTGACAATGGATCCTGTAGGGCAACCCAAAGCACACAGTCTTTATGGGAGAATTAGCTTTTTCAACAGTGAAACATGGATCCACAATCAAAAGGACCCCATAATCCTCGAACTATGCCCCCCAGGTTACAAAATCACTCACTGGACCAGATCGGATAAGAGAGGTGGAGGCATCGCATTAATCTACCGAGCACAATTCACTATCGAAACCATCGCCAAGTCCATAATACCCCAACTAGAAATTGCTTCACTCAGAATACAAAACAAATCCCTGTTTGATCAACTGACCTGCGTCCTGTTTTACAGACCGCCCGGTAACTGGAACGAAAGCCAGCCTATCTTCACGCATTTATCTCAAACACTTGTGTAAACAACTCCAATACACTAATACTAGGCGACATAAACCTTCACCTAGAAGACTCCAACTCAGCCAATGCACGCAAATGCAAAGACTTCCTACAGTCTTGGGATCTCACATGGCCTCACATGCAAGCTACCCACACCAAGGGACACACACTGGATCTCTTATCATACAAACTGTCCATAGATCATAGCCTATCAATAACAGATATCAAATGGTCAAAAGTACCCTGGACCGACCACCACAAACTGAACCTATCCCTAAATTGGCAAAAGAAGGGCTCAAATCGTACACCAGAACAAACAACTTACACTACGAGAGGGCAAATAGATCCACAAATATTCTGGCAACAGATATATGACAACGAATGGACAACACAAACTGACTCCATACATTATCTCAACCACTGGGAGGCTAGATGCAGAAGCGTACTAAATGAAATAGCACCCTTAAAGAAAAAGAATATCAAAAAGACAAAACTCAATACCATGGTTCAATGATGAATTAAAAAAACTCAAAACACAATCCAGAAAACTTGAACAAGCATGGAAAAAAAAACAAAAAACGAACATACACTCAATGCATGGAGACAAATACACAGAAAATACAAATACACAATTAGACAAACCAAAGGTCCTACTACAAGACTAAACTAGGACCGGATAACAAAGATCTTAAGAAACTATTTCAACTCATAAATAAGTTACTAGACACCACACCCCTGTCACTACATCCAACACAAACATCCCATCCGCAGACAAACTGGCCACCTACTTCAAGGACAAAATAATAAAACTATGCAGTACTTTTCCTCATCACAACACCGACACTGAAAACTTCTCCAATGACCTAGACTTATTACCGGGCAGATTCCCAGCTGAGCGTATCTGGTCTACATTCAATCTACTCACCACTGAATCAGTTACACAAGTGACTCATAGATTCGCCAACACCCACTGCAAACTGGACATATGTCCCAGTCATCTATTTAAATCCGCCCCCAGCCGATTCATAGAAGACCTCACATCCCACCTAAACTTCAAGCTACAACAAGGTTTCTTCCCCGAGGAATATGGTAACATCCTACTTACCCCAATACCAAAAGACACTAAGAAAAAAACAAACAACCTCACCAACTACCGTCCAGTTGCGTCCATCCCTCTAGTAGTAAAATTGATGGCGAGCTTGGTGACCAAACAGCTTACGGAATACCTGGACAAGCACTCAATACTACACGATTCACAATCAGGATTCCACTCCCACCATATTACCGAAACTGTCCTAGTCACTCTCCTGGCCAAATTCAAACAGGAAATAGCCACAGGTAAAAGGATACTTCTCCTTCAATTTGACATGTCGAGCGGATTCGACACGGTAAACCATAATATACTACTAAGACTCCTTGGCCACTTCGGGATTGTTGGTAACATACTCAACTGGATCAAGGGCCTTCTCACCACCAGAACATACCAAGTAAAATCAAATTCAAACATATCACCACCGTGGAAAGCAGCCTGTGGAGTACCTCAAGGATCACCATTATCACCAACACTCTTCAACATGATGATGATCCCACTGGCAAAATCCTTATCCAATCGAAGCCTTAACCCATTCATCTATGCAGATGATGTTACAATCTACATTCCCTTCAGACATGCCTTGACTGAAATAACCAATTAAATCAATGATGGCCTGAACATCATGGACTCTTGGGCAAACTCATTCCAACTGAAACTGAACACTGAAAAAACACACTGCCTCACCCTCTCATCTCAACATAACAACTACAAACCCGCAACCATAAACACCCCAGGACACACACTCCCTATTTCAGACAGCCTAAAAATACTCAGAGTCACAATCGACCGCAACCTCACTCTCGAGAACCAAGTAAAAACCGTAATAAAGAAAAAGTTCCACTCAATGTGGAAACTCAAATGAATAAAACCTTTCTTTCTGAGGGATACCTTTCGTAAACTAACACAATCAATGGTCCTAAGCCATGCAGATTATTGCAATGGAATCTATGCGGGATGCAAAGAACAACTCACAAAAAAACTCCAGACCGCCCAAAACACAGCAGCCAGACTGATATGTGGTAAAACATGACTCGAAAGCGCTAAACCCCTTCGAGAAAAGCACTGGCTCCCAGTCAAAGAACGGATCATCTTCAAAATCTGCACTTTGGTCCACAAAATCATCTACGGCGTAGTCCCAGGATACATGACAGACCTCACAGAACTACCAACAAGAAACAGACTTGGATCAGCACAATCATACCTAAACCTACATTACCCAAACTGTAAAGGGCTAAAATACAAAACAACTTATGCATCTAGCTTCTCCTACATAAGCGCACAACTATGGAATGGACTCCCATATGCAGTGAAAACAATACATGACCACCTAAACTTCAGGAAATCATTAAAAACCCACCTCTTCTAAAAAAGCTTATCCCACCGATTCAACATAAATCCTCACACCCAGCAACACAACATAATCAATGTTCATACTGGTCAATTTACTTTCCTCTTTCCCCTCGACCCCATGACACCTGATTCACTTCTACCTCATCTGACCTCAACACAATCTTGTATTTGTTATCAACTGAAATGGCAAACACTTTTACGGTACTTTGTAAGCCACATTGAGCCTGCAAATAGGTGGGAAAATGTGGGATATAAATGTAACAAATAAATAAATAAATTTGGACAAGCAGTTCTAGAAGGCCTATTTTCCAGATATACTGTCTAGTGACAGCAATAGAAATGGAGGTGGTTTGGAGTGAGGTATCCTTGAAGAATACTATAACAACAGGAAATTTACGGAATCCCAATAGAGAGGTTTCAACAAAGGTGAAAGAAAGCCAGGACTGTTTAAGGGTAGAACAGAGCAAAGGTTGCAAATTATCCTTGTCAACTTTTAAATAGCTTGTAGATGCAAGGAAAAAAAAACACACTTTGAAGTGTTGTATACAAATGCTAGAAAGCTAAAACCTCTAAGAAAAGAACAGATTAAACTAAAATTGAGATAAGAAGATAGATATACTTAAAACAGAAGATATGGAGAAAAGGGTGGATGATTTTAGAAATCGAAATTAAAGAAAAAAATTAAAACGGGATGAGTTAGACTATAAAAAGAGGTAATATTTACCCATGGTCCAAAGTGAAACCTAAATCTAGACCAATGTCTAAAGTAGACAGATATGAATATGTTCCAAAGCAGATGCGTAGTAAAGGGCAGGCAGAAAAATAAAGTGAAATGTTTAGTACCGAAAGAAGTATAAAGCGAGTTTAAAGCGACTCTGGGCAACTTTTCACCTTGGCTCCCTTCACACTCACTATTACTACTACTACTACTTGACATTTCTAAAGTGCTACTAGGGTTACGCAGCACTGTACAATTTAACATAGAAGGACAGTCCCTGCTCAAAGGAGCTTACAATCTAAAGGACAAATGTACAGTCAGTCAAATAGGGGCATCTAAGAAGGTCCATCTAATATAGTTTTAGACAGAATGTGGCAACACAACTCCAGCTGGAGTGAGAACATGCCCAATCTCCAAACAAGATACATGAAGTTTCTGGACAGGGGCGGAGGCAAGGGGAAAGGGAGAATGTTAGGACGTTACCTAAGAAACAGTTGGAGGATCTGGCTGAAGTTTTTTATTTTTTTTGTTACATTTGTACCCCGCGCTTTCCCACTCATGGCAGGCTCAATGCGGCTTACATGGGGCAATGGAGGGTTAAGTGACTTGCCCAGAGTCACAAGGAGCTGCCTGTGCCTGAAGTGGGAATCGAACTCAGTTCCCCAGGACCGAAGTCCACCACCCTAACCACTAGGCCACTCCTCCACTAAGAAAGATGTGGAAGCTTGGTTTAAGGACCTGAAGTCACAGATAACAGGTGTTTGCCTGGATGCCAAAGCTACTCTGGCCGATATACAAGCAGAGATCGGTGATCTTGTTAATCGTGTTGCTATAACAGAGAAGCATGTGGCAGCTCAGACTTTAGAGGTTAAGATGATGCAGGGAAACTTTCATAGAGAGACAGCTGTACTTAAAAATTGCAAGACCAGGTTGAGAACCTGGAAACTAGATCCCATAGGTACAACTTGAGATTTAAGGGCATACCTTTCCGACCAAGAAGTGAACCTATCTAAAAAGCTAGGCAGCATCCGGGGATTCTTTGGAAGGATTTAAAAATTGGAATCTATCAAGATCTGGCCTGTCAATGCTGCAAAGAGACATTCATTTAGGGAAATCACCTAATTTCTTCATGCTGGAGGCTATCAATATCGTTGGCTCTTCGCCTATGCAGTTTGGATAATAATTGAAGGAAAATCCAGGAGAGTGAAGAAAGTGGAGGAGGCATGGTCTGCTTTGCAAGCTCTGGGTTGTTCCAGGACCAGCTTCTCCAACACTATCTGCGTCACAGCCATGCACTGACTCAACATGGTAGAAAGTAGCTGAACATGACAGAAAAATCTTCCAAATCCGTAACATGAAAGGACTTATTTTCTAGTTTGTTCTAATGCTTGAGGGGAGGCTATGAAAACATTTGCATTCTCCTAATATTTTATATATGTGAGTTAATCTTATTTTGTGTATACATAAACTGGGAATGGGGTGCTATAGGGTACTTATGTCCTGCAACCTCTGGAGATGTCTTTTTTTTTTTTTTTGTTACAACTTGTGGATATTAGCTAAAATCTATTCTAAAAGGATTTAATGCTTTTTTTATAGAGATGTTTGGTACCATATCATTTAATATTTGTTGCATTTTTCATATATATGGCTCTTCTAGGCATGCATACTATTTTTCCACATCTTTGCTACCAATTAAATATTTTTTAAAAATTATTTCTGCTACTATTGTTAGCAATGTCATATTTAATCATCTTCTGACAGTATTGTTCGATTTGATTTATTTATAGGAGTTTTTGTTCCGACATCTTTATTCATTTGATGGTAACTTTTTGTCTTTTTATTCATGTGCTATATTTTTATATTTTTTTGTAATCTATCTGTGCTATTGCATTTGTATTAACTTAGTAAATATCTTGTTTTTAACTGTTGTGCTTGTTGATATATCTATATATCCCTGACGCAGGCAAATGTTGAAACTCAGCCGAGTCGGGTCTGCGTTTGTCTTCAATAAAGTTTTAATTGGACTCAATACTGGCTGTCCTAGGAACCAGGGCCATGCCAAGGGTCTCTGGTGCCCCCCTGCAGACTATCCTTCCTTGGTTACTACTACTACTACTACTACTACTATTTAGCATTTCTATAGCGCTACAAGGCGTACGCAGCGCTGCACAAACATAGAAGAAAGACAGCCCCTGCTCAAAGAGCTTACAATCTAATAAGAGCTTACAGGGTCTTGGCAGGGGTGGGCTACTACAAGACCAGAATTTTCTCCATTCAGTCCCTGCCAAAACCACCCACCATGCTGGCAATCCGAGCCCTCCTTGGTTTAGTGATCACCCTGAAAACCCTTTCTCCCACCGCTCCAAGCAGGGGCATTTTCAGGGTGGGGGCCACATCTGCATAAGATCCTCCTGTGAATTTTGTAAGTTCCTACTGGCCTAATAGATTTGCGGGCAACAGATCACCTTGAAAAGTGGTTTCTGAAGTTTCAAAAGGGAAAGGATGTGATCACCCTGGAAGCAGGGTGTTATATAAATTAAGTACGTGAAATGTACTACATCTGGTTCCATGTCAGTTGGCAAAGGTATTGTGCTGTGTGATGCTATGTACTGAGAGGGAGCTCTCCAACGTGCTTTGCCATGAGAGCGTTGCACGAGAGGGATCATGATCTTTTTGTCCCTTCCCTAGCACCATAGCAGTAATGCAGCGCGTCCTGAGCAGCGGGGGTGGAGCCAGAGAAACACGGGAGGGAGAGGGGGAAAATGGCAGCAGAACTGCTGTGGTGGTGTCGGGGGTTTTGTCAGCCGGCCCAGAGCGATTGAGGGTGAGCACAGCACCCACTGGGCCTCAGTCGGGTAGCACATTGCGTGGAGCTACAGATAGGGGAGACCGCATAAACCAGGATGGCATTCGCCCTACAGCTCCCGTCGCCCTTCCATTTGGAAGAAAGCATAAGAATATTTTGCTTTTTTTGCGGCGTGATCGAGTTGGGATGAGAATAATCACAATAAAGTTATAGCAATTGTTGGAGCCCCAGGTTCATATTAAATTCACGAGAACGAAGTGAATCGTCCTTGGTACCTGATACAGCTGATGATGTCTTTCAACCAGGGCAGGTCCAAGATTCTTGGACCCTCCCTTTTGGGCATTGTGGAGCCTGTTTTTTCAACCAGGGCATGAAGCTTAACCGGCACAAGGTCACCTTTCTCAGCAGGAGCCAGGGATTCCCGATTGATTAAAAAGCTTGCAGAGAGATGGAACATTAAAGGCTTAAAGAAGAGCTGGGCGGTGATAAAGAGCCGAGCGCTGTGCGTAGGAAGGCGCCGACGCGGAACGGTTTATTTATTTTTTTAATTTTTAAATACAACTGGACCAGACGGCGCGGCACCCTTGAAGGCAGGCGCCCCCCTGCGGTGCTTACCCCGCTTACCGGGTTGGCACGGCCCTGCTTGGAACAACTGTGCTGAGTGTCCCACATTCTTAAGGGTGTCTCTTATTAAAAATAAAACTGAAACAGGAGTAAGACCACTGCAGAAGAGAACAGATAAGAGTAACGCCACATCTGTTCTGTTTCTCTCAGGTGTTTTTTTGTTTGTTTGTTTGTTTGGGGGGGGGTTGTTTTTTGTTTTGTTTTTAAAGACAAACTTAAGAATGTGGTACACATGTTCTTAAGCGATGACAATTTGAGGAAGTGGTGGTACACCAGGCTAAGGGAAGTCAGAAGACAGAAGGAATCGCTATATTGATTAGGAGATGTTTTGACTTTGGATTCCAGCATGTGTTTAAAGATCCAGGGGAAGGGAGAAGATGTTTGGTTATACAGGGGAACTACCAGGGGAGGGATATGACTTTCATTAATTTGTATGCACCCAATTTAGGTCAATCTGATTTTTTCTATTCTCTTAAGCAGGACCTTCAAGAATTTGTACGGGAGGAAGTGGTGGTGGGAGGACTGGATCATTCTAAAACTGGGGGGGGAGGGGAAGAGGTCAGTAAATGTCATCAGATGGGCATTATTACAGCAAACAAGCTCATAAATATGACAGTGCCTCCACCCTAAATTTCATCAATATGATAAGGTAGTCATCAAGAAAGTAGACCACTGTCTAAAAGTTAAGCAACAAGAATTTGAAGACTGCCACACTGTTTAAATTGGTATTCTTAAGAAATATTTCTATACTATGAAGAGAAATAAAACTCACCTGCTGTTATTTTGACAAGTACTTTGATGCCTCACTAGACACAGCTTTGTCATCACCAAGGATGTACAATGCAAAGCTCTGCAAGAAAAAGAAAGCCAACAGTTCATAACCATGTGCTGAAGTTGACATTCAGTGCTTCCCATAAACCACAACTATCTGCTGTATTTACAAGAACTCAAACATTCTGTCTCCTCTCGGGAAAAGAAAAGGTGACTTACTATGAAGGGCTAAAGAAAACAAATGAAGCATCGCATTCCTTAAGTATTTCAGTCACACAGCATCACAGCATTATATACTACTGTACAACAAATTGGTTGGTTAACTTTTTTCAGTTACATACAGTTCTTCCCTAACTTTTCTTCCTGAATTTCATTTATTTTAACAATGTAAACTCACACTTATCATTGAGACATTTTGTTTACCTGAAATAGGTGTAATCAATGTCATTCCTCAAGGGTCACAAATATTCAGGACCAGAACCAAATTAATACACGTTTATTACCCTGAAAGCTAGGCCAATATTTGTGAAGGGTACATCTATAAACTTGGTCCTAGAATTTATACGCCCATTGCGTGTGAAAATATTTAGAATACTAGCATGTACATGCATGTATGCGGGTATGCTGCCTAAGTTTAATACAGCTATTCTGTAAATACATGACTATCTTGCAAGTGCATTATGTGCAAGAGGGGTGTGCACATGCAGGACATAGCTGGGGCTCCTACATTATGCTGTAAGCTACATGCGGAAGTTATGCGCATCCCTGCCTTATTTAGGTGCCTGTCCTTATGCTAGTTCTATGACTGGTTTAAGTTCAAGCACTTATCGTGCTGCAGTGGCATGCACTCAAAGAGCAGGTCATGTTCTTTGGGGCGAAGTCCGGGGGCGAACTTCAGCGCTGATTTTTTTTGTCTCTTTTTGTCTTCTCAGATCCAATGCCTCCTCTTCCTCTCAACAGCACCAATGGCCAGTTGATTCCTGTTTTCTTAGGCAGAAGACTGACGCACTGCCAACTGGTTTAATTTAAGTCCACCTTCACTTACTCAGCTCATCATCCTAGGTGGTTACCTTTTTCTGTGGATTTGTTAAACTGCTGCTCCTTGTGCTCCAAATCGGCCCTTTTTCACAACCTCATCACTAACTTTAGATTTGATATACTGTGTCTTACAGAAACATGGCTAAGGGATGGAGATGAGGCCTATCTTTTTCAAGGTCTTCTAGCAGGGTACAGGTGAACTTCATACTACTAGGAAATCAGAAAAAGGGGCAAACAGTTATTACTCAGGGAACAAAAATGGATATATCGCCTAAATACATTGCAACCTATGGGACTTCTATTGATTTCCTGTTGTACCTTTAATTGAGCTACCTTTGATACTGATTCTCTCTCACAGTTCCATGTCTTTGAACAGATCTGACTTACCGTAGTTGGAAGCTGGCATTCTTTTTAAATAGAACCACCATTTTGGCACTAATATTGGTTATTTATGCAAGAGCTCATCAGCAATCAGGTACTTCCTTGTCTGAATATAGTTTTAAATGTTGCTTTACGTTCATTATAAATATATAGTTTTAAATGTTGCTTTACGTTCATTATAAATATATGTTTTCACAATAATTCTTTATGCTTGCCTAAGCTGTTAAGATTGTACTCTTATTTAATTCTCTGTAAGCCACATTGCGCCTGCATGTGTGGGAAAATGTGGGATATAAGTAACAAATAAATAAATAAATAAATAAATAAATACTTAATATTGACTGTTGGTTTACAATACTGAATCAGAGAGCGGAGATGGAATGATATTTGGAATCAACATTACTATTATTTGAATTTATATAGTAGAAAAGAGCTCACAGGTTCCTGACAAAGCACTTTTAGTAAAACGGGGAAGCTCTGCAGAACCATAATCCGAGAATGCTGTGAACAACGACCTGGAGAGTGCCATGTGTTACCAACAAACTAATAAGCTAAGTTGTTGCTCTTTTCTTGTTATGAATTGTGCTGCAGATCTCTCTCTTCACCTTTTCAATGAATGAATAGTCAATAATTAATATAACTTAAACCAAAAGATATTTTAGTTGAGAAAAACTAAAAAATTCTAAAAATACTACAATTAAATTAAGGGAGGTGGAGGTTTTTCTAGACTAATGATGGTATGTATCAGTGATCTTATAAATTGGTAGTTTACCTCATAAGCCTCTCCTGGCTGCTTAAATCTATTTGAATACCAACCCCAATGTATATTCAAACACACAGACTCATTATTAAAGTAAGAGAAAGCCAGGAATTTCCACATATTATTTCCTTATGAATCTGCACATCACTGAAAAATGTAAAGCAACATTTCTGTGAGAAAATTAGGCCAGGGCAGATACTTTTCACATTCTCTGTACTTAAACTCCACTGTTGTGTTTTTGGGGAAATCATTCATACAGACATCACCTTTTAGACCACCAAATGGGAACATATGAAGGAGAAGGTAAAAAGAGCGGTCAGTTCCCCATACATACCAGCACTGCTAGCTTGCTCCTTTCACAGACTCCTGATAGGTAAGGATAAGGTTGCATCTCCTCTCCTTTAAGACAGGAACTCAGCCACTGATAGATGCTTGGAGGGTCCTCAGTAAAACAAGAGGGATGATGCATAACTCCTATTTGGGCTTAAGACAGAGAAAAATCAAAACAAAAAAAGATGACCACTAACCATCCCAGCTGAATGTTGACCCATAAACTCTCCAGACCCTCTTTAGGTATGCAGTTTTAATATCTGAAGGAAATTCCTGACATGATCAGCCATCACAATTTTCTGCCCACTACATTTCTCAGCAGGGATTTGAGTGTCTCCTGTTTCTCCTTCTCACCCACCTTGTCTATCGCAGTCTTTCGCCATTGCACTGGAAGCTTCAGCTGTTAAAATCTCTCTATTGCTTGGCTGGATAACTTCTGGAGATTGTAGCCCATTCTCTATTTCTTCCCTGCTAGTGCTACTGTTGGTCTTATCTCTCTAGGAACATTAACTGACTTCCCTTCTCAGCTTGTTTCATCATTTCAAAATCTCTCTCTCCCAAACATTGTGATTTGAATAGACTATAAAGTTTTATGGAGAAGACACTATAAAGGCAATTCTATAACTGGGAGCGTACAGTTAAACACCACTTAAACGCCAAATGCACTACGTGCTATTCTATAAGATAGTGAGTGCTATGGCATGTAAGTGAAAGGTGGGCATACATATGGTTGTGGTACCAACTTACATGGGTAACTTATAAAATACGATAAGTTACTTCCACTGCATGGCGAACTTAGGTGCACCAACTTACGCCAGTCATAGACCTGATGTAAAGTGTCATGCCTAAATGTAGGCGCATCAAACTCAACATGCACTAGAATTCTATAACATTATCTCAACACCAAAATAGTGTTATAGAATTGGAGCTCAGCATTGAGGTCCCTAACTTGAGGCACCAAGTTACAGAATTGCCCTGTGTATATATGTATATATATATATATATATATATATATATACACACACACATATATACACACACACACACACAAACATATACACACACACACAAACATATACACACACACACACACACACACACACATACACATACACACACACACACACATACACATACCCACATATATATATATATATATATATATATATATATATATATATATATATATACCGTGTTTCCCCGAAAATAAGACACTGTCTTATATTAATTTTTGCCCCCCAAAATGCGCTAGGTCTTATTTTCAGGGGCTGTCTTATTTTTCGTGGAAACATCGGGGTTGGATCGGGGCTGGCCTACCCGCCCTCCGTTGCTCCCGGAACTAACCTTAAACGCCTCCTTTCACCTTCACAGCAAGCAGCAGTAGGGCAGGCCACTCCTTCCTTCCGTGTCCCGCCCTCGCCTGACGTAACGTCCGCGAGAGCGGGGTACGGAAGGAAGGAGAGGTCTGCCCTGCTGCTGCTTGCTGCGAAGGTGAAAGGAGGTGTTTAAGGTTAGTTCTGGGAGCGACGGAGGGTGGGTGGAGGGGGGGCCCGGTGACCTCAGGTGGGGGGGGGGGCGGCCTTGTCCGGCTCTCGGCGGCCCTGCTTTCAAACAAAAATTTGCTAGGTCTTACTTTCAGGGGAGGCCTTATATTTACCAATTGCAGCAAAACCTCTACTAGGTCTTATTTTTGGGGGATGTCTTACTTTCGGGGAAACAGGGTATATATATATATATATATATATATATATATATACACACACACACAATTCTGAATAAGACTGGTAGCATTTTAGAAATGATTGAGTAGTCACTTATGACAAAGGCCCTATGTATTGTTTTGCCTTCTGACTAGAGTATGCACTAGAAAGCTATCTGGAACCAATGAGCCTAAGAGTTTAAAACTCAGCTTTCTATGATATTACTGGAGTATGAAACTGCCTGCATGGGGCTTTTTTTTCCTTGCACCATCACTGTGCAGTGCACTACTGCTCAGTACGGGACTGATATCCAGATGGACACAGCCTTAGAGATTTTTATTAAAATCTTACTTTGCTGTGAGACTGAGAAAAACAGTGCTGCTCAAGTCTCTGTACTATTATGAGGACTTCACTACTTTTTTTTTTCTAGTTTTGCTCTAGTGCTTCTCTGTTCTCTGACTGAATGCAGAACAGAAAATTGAGTTCTATGCTGCTTTGTTTTGCTTTCCAAGTCAGGTGCTGTGCTGACATCATCAGCCATGGGACTTGTAGAAAAGGTGGTAGAGATAGCCTTGTTTGGCTGTTTATCAAAAAGATTCCACATGTGAAGCGCTTTATGCTTCTTACTTCACCTCTTTCCAGAGAAGCCTTGGTTTGTGTAATCTCCCCTATCCCCATGGCTTACTGTGGAAAACACAGTGAATGAATGAGGATTTGGCTCAAGCCAGCCCTTCATCCATCTGGTTCGTTTAAAACAAGGGTTCTCAACCCAATCCTCAGGACACATCTAGCCAGTCAGGTTTTCAGGATACTCACAATGAATATGCATGAGATAAATTTACATATAATGGAGGTAGGGCATGCAAATCTCTCTCTTGCATATTCATTGAAACCTGACTGGCTGAGTGTGTCCCGTGGTCTGGGTTGAGAATTCCTGGTTTTAAAGGTATACAAACTGAAAATGTCCCCATTTATTGTAGTTTACTTTTTCTCCAAAAAATGTGCATCCCTATTAGGAACAGCACACAAAGGGTAAAGGACATGTGCTTTTATACAGAGCACCTCAATTTAAACGTCTTCCAACATCACACAGAGAAACTCACCTGGATCAATTACGCATGTTTGCATAGATCTCTTCACAAGCCTTGGATAATCTCTGAAATAAAAATCTGTATACTGCTTCAAGTTCAGGTCTCTGTAAGGAAGAAGACATTTTAGAAAAAAAAATAAGATAGAACCAACCAGAGCATAAAATACTACAGTCCACAAAATGTTCATGAAAGTTTTAACTTTCACAGATTTTTTCCCCACCAACTCTATGTCTATATCTATTACTTTAGAACCAAGAAAATGACCCCCTTACCTCTTCCTCTTTGAAGCCACAACCCTTATATTACAAACGTG
Source organism: Microcaecilia unicolor (assembly GCF_901765095.1). Lineage (NCBI taxonomy): Eukaryota > Metazoa > Chordata > Amphibia > Gymnophiona > Siphonopidae > Microcaecilia > Microcaecilia unicolor. The sequence continues at coordinate 117,132 of NW_021963139.1, read as the reverse complement.
TACACTAGCCAAGTTCAAGAGCCGAGGAGTGGGACCGGAACCAGGCTCTTGAGATTACTCATGGGACACTGTTGTTCTTTTCCACCTCGGTGGTTTTGCTGCACTAGCCAAGTTCAGCCATTACCACACCAATCCTGCATTCCAAATGGTTCTTAATCCAACATATACATCTCTTCTAGTTTCTTTCAACCAAGCGTTGAATAGAATGGAAGTGTGGTGGATTTTGAGCAATTTTCAGAGGACTGTATTCATGAAGAGCTAGCTAAACAAAAATGAACAAAAGCAATGGGCCTGGATGCAATACACCCAAGAGTACTGAAGGAACTTGTTGCCCTTTTCAATGCTTTTCTAGAGTCAGGAGTGGTTCCAGAGGAATGGAGAAGGGCATATGTGGTCCTTCTCTACAAAAGTGGAAGTAAGGAGGAGGCTGGGAACTACAGACCGGTTAGTCTGACCTCTGTGGTAAGTAAACTAATGGAAATGCTTCTAAAACATTTCTAGAATCCAATGGATTGCAGGACCTGAGATAGCATATTTTTACTAGTGGCAAGTCTGATTAACTTCCTTGACTGCGTTACCAGAGAGCTGGATCGAGGGAGAGTATTAAACTTAGATTTTAGCAAAGCCTTTGACACAGTTCCACATAGACAACCGAGTGAAAGGTCATGGATTTGATATACTGGTTTTCTATGGTACAACCAAAGTGATTTTAAATATATTATATGCAGGTCTCACAATCTAAGTTGTTGTACCTGGGGCAAAGAAAGGTTAAGTGACTTGCTCAGGGTCACATGGAATTACAGTGGGAATCAAAGCCAGTTCCCCCGGTTCTCAGGCCACTGCACTAACCATTAGGTTACTCCTCCATAATGAGTAACCTCGCTATGAATCCTAAAGTGAATGACTGGGTTAGAAGCTGGTTGAGTGGAAGCAGACATAGGGTAGTTGTAAATGGAGCTCATTCTGAGGAAAGGGATGTTACAAGAGGTGCACCACAAAGATCAGTTCTTGGGCCAGTTCATTTTAACATTTTTTGTACTGCAGAAAGGCAGATGACACCAAAATCTGCAGTTGGGTAAACATCCCTGATGGTGTGGATAACATGAGGAAGGATCTAGCAAAGCTTGAAGGTGGTCCAGAATTTGGCAGCTAAGATTTAAAGCTAAAAAATGCAAGGTCATGCATTTGGGCTACAAAAAAACCAAGACATCAGTACAGTATAGGAGGTAAAGTACTTCTGTGCACAAAGGAGGCGCGGGACTTGGGGGTGACAGTATAATCTTAAGGTGGCCAAACAGATAGAGACGGTAACAGCAAAAGCCAGAAGGATGCTTACGTGCACAGGGAGAGGAATAGCAGAACAGGGAAAAAGAGGTGATAATACCTCTGGTGAGACCTTATTTAGACTATTGTGTATTATCCTGGAGACCTCACCTTCTAAAATATATACAAATAGGATAGAGTCAGTCCACAGGATGGCTACTAAAATGGTCAGTGGTCTTAGTCATAAAGCATATGGGGCACACAAAGATCTCAATTTGCGTACTTTGGAAGAAAGGCGGGAGAGAGGAGATACAATAGAGATGTTTACATGCATCCATAGTATAAATACACAGGAGTCTCAATCGAAAGGAAGCTCTGGAATGAGGGGGCACAGGCATGGGTGGTGAATTCATGGTATGGCCCACCAGTGGAGGTGGTGGAGACAAATACTGTATCTGAATTCAAGAAAGCTTGGGACAAGTACACAGGATCTATAAGGGAGCAAAAGGGATAGTAGATCATATTGATCATATAATCTTTATTTGCCTTCATTTTCTCTGTTTTGAAGGTACTAATTAGCATATGTCCTTAACTTCGTTGTAGGCACTGAAGTATTTTTACCCAGCATTAATAAATACAAGAAATATAGCTGGTGATATGAAACACCTAAATGTCTACAACTAAGATTGGGAAATAATGTTCATCAACACAAGCAACACTTATTTGGATGAAATGAGAGAGACATACATGTTGTATTAAGAACCGTAGAGGAAGAAAACAAAATCAAAGCTGGGCAGTGCTGGCCTGCTGACTCAATGGCAGTGTTATGCACTGCAATTCAGAAGACGCAAGTTTGAATCCCAGCATTCTGAATGCTGCTTCCCAAGATGCTGCAGAAGCAACATTCACAGCACTAGGGGTTCCCAGTCACCTACTCAACAATGCTACCAAGTGACTAGATATGCAGTAAAAGGCTGCTTCTTTGCTGTTCCGTACCTTCACTCTATTAGTCATCTCTTGGTCTTTTCTGCATTGTACACACTAATTTATGATATTATAATCTCATAGATTAATGCAATGCTGTCTACAAAGGAATTAAGTCTATAACCTAAAAAGACTCCAATATGTCCAGAATACTCCTATAAAACCTCTCCATTGTGCATGAACTTTTGATCGTGTTATACCCTACAAGTCCAGCAACATTAATTTCTAATTACTATAGATTGAGAATTAAACTTCCTGTTACTGTCCTACAAGGTTTTTTATGCTGGATTCCCCTCCCACTAGGCACAATACTTGCGCCATAAAGTTAGGTGCATCTGTTGCACTCTCAGGATGAGAAATCTTCTCATAATTCTCGCTCCAGGTTGAGCATGATTAGGCATCACTAGGCATGCAGCTTTTCATTTTCTTGCCTCCAAGCTAAAGAATTTGTTTTCTTCTAAGACTAGAAACTTATTATAAAAATATTAGAAATTTACCCTGAAAATGCACCATCACCAATTAGGGATTAGGGTTTAAGCCATTAGCAGCAAGCTGGTCATTGCTGTTAGGGACTGGCAGTTTGTGATTTTCTGAGGCCTGTTTTCTCCCCTCCCTATTGTATGTGTGTGTGTAGTGTTATGGTACTTTTATCGTTATATCTTCACATTCCATTTAATTTTATTGTAAATCACTTTGCTGTTAGCTAAAAAAGGTGTATACCAAATACCAAATTAATAACTAAGAACGTACATAATCGTACTATAGTCCCAGCCTCCTTTCCTTCCCCCCCCCCCCCCACCCCCCCACTAAAGAATGTCATTGGATTGACTAGGACAAGTAAATTGAAAATGGACACAGAATATAATGAAACCCCCAAGCAGTTTCAGCTGAAGTTTCATGGCATCATAAGCTAACAGAGGCTGTGGCTCCAACAAAACTGAAAGCCATAAGGAACAGAAGGTTAACTGCAGGACCAAGTCACCATCCCCTCAGAAGAAAAAAAAAGCCAGTTTGGATAAGGAGTAATATTTTGCAGGATGTCTAACTTCTATGACCTTTATAGCCTTAAAAAAAAAAAAAAAAACTTATAGCAGCAGCTTCAGAGAGCATTTTCCATCTCACAGATAGGCTGCAGAGAATACCTTCTCCTGCTTTAGACTTAGCCTGGCCTCAGAATGACATCCTATAGTATATCTCCTATCAAACTGAGCTCTCTTTTTCATCAAGCACTGCCATTTCCTCCCCTCACCCTCCCCACTGACAGTTTGAACTTCGTGGGTGTGGCTTGGATCTCTTTCAGGGAGAGAAAACTAACAACTTATAGCAGCAGCTTCAGAGAGCATTTTCCATCTCACAGATAGGCTGCAGAGAATACCTTCTCCTGCTTTAGACTTAATCCCACCCACCCTACCCCTCTACCCACCCACCCCTAGAGTGACATGTCTTATATAACCTCCCTATCAACCCACTCATTACTTTACCTCACCCATTTCTATTCTTCTATCACCTTCTCCCACTACTCCAACCAGAGTTACACCTAATCACACTGACCACCCTTCAACATCTTCAGTCCTTCTGTGACTGTTCTCTTGTGCTTGACTGCTTAAATATTTTAAATTTAAATGCTTTACTTTTTGTCTATTAGATTGTAAGCTCTTTGAGCAGGGACTGTCTTTCTTCTGTGTTTGTACAGCGCTGCGTACACTTTGTAGCGCTCTAGAAATGTTGAATAGTAGTAGTAGTAGTATATATATATATATATATATATATATATATATATATATATATATATATATATATATATATATTGATACCAATAGCCCTGCAGACTGGATGGACCAATTAGTGTTGACCTTATGTTGGCTCAAAGGAAATGTGAGACTATAGCAGTAAGTGAAGGTGCCTAATCAGCCTACAGCTGAGATTGAGGAGCTCAGCACTGTAATAGAATTTAAATATGCTTAGGACAGAAAAAAGTGGTGGAATGGAATTGAGACTAGTCCTTTCAACTATATTCCATTTGTCTTCTCCTGGTTTTGTCCCATGAAAAAAGAAAAAACCTGAGAACTGAATTACTGAAGGATATTTACAGACAGTTATACTCTGTCATCACATTCCTTTCTTCTCTCCTTATGCTACTGCATTTCCAAAAGGAGTACAGCAGCTAAAACTCTAGTCTCCCAAAACAAAACTTTTTCTATTTAGGACTCATTTAAGTGCAAAGGAAAAAGAGCCAGTCAAAACCCAATTTATACCATACTATTTTGTCACAAGAGCTTCACTTTATAAATGTGAAAAAAACTAAATCAACTCTATTTAAATCAAAAAGTCAAAATTGACCATTTGCTTTACATTTAGAAATAGAAGCATAGAGCATCCTTATGGCCCTGAGTTTCTCTGTGCATTTTATGATCTGACAAATCTTATGGATCCGGTTTTGAGAACTAATCTATCAAAGTCAATAATTTTGCCTAAGGCCACCCATCTTTGAAGAACCTTATTTTAAATTGTAGCTTTTGCTTAAGAAACAGAAAAAAAAACTTGAGGGCTCCAACCTAGAGAATACAGTCTTCAATGTTTCATGGACAACAGAAGATAAGGATTACCTTGCCAGCTGAATCAGAACAACAACAAGGGAACGTGTCCCTTCTCTCATGAGGCTGTTCAGTTTGAGGTCTTCATAGACAAGATGAAGAACAAAAAAAAGAGCAGGAATATGGTTGAACAAGAGGGTGGTAGAATCCAAACTGAGGCTATATGGAAACCCTCCTCTAGAACAAGGAACTTCCAAAGGGTCCAGGTGCAGAACACTTGCCAGAAGGTGAGATTCTACGTTTCGATGGTAATCTGAATTCAACAGGTATTCCCAGTCCTAAACAGATACAAGTAAGGAATTATTTAGTTAACTGCCCTATGAAAAACAGCAGCAAAACAATGCTTATGTTGTAATGCTACTTCTATCTCATTCCTAAAAAAACAGAGAGAGAAAAAGCAGAACTAGGCCATTTCCCCAATAAACAGCATTGAAAAAAATCTGGTTCAGGTGTCATCTCAGTAACAGCAACATAAACACTTTCCAGTATCAGCCATATTGTGAAATAATACAGAAACCCTCAAAAGTCATTCAGGACCCAAACAAGGAACCTACCTAGAAATGGCAATACAGTTAAGTTCCATTCTCTTAAGCTTCCATGGCTGGCATTATAATTGTTGCGGTTGTCCAGGAATTATCATATCGAAGCAAGTGGAACCAATGTTTCCGCCATCATGATGTGGCTTTCTTCAGGGTGTAAAAGTATAAAATCATAGACAACCGCAATAGCAGCACAGTAAATACTGCAATTGGCAATGGATCATTAGTACATCTTTTGGGAAAACCAGCAGGCCAGATTACTACATAAAACTCCATGCTAACAGAATACCTGGACACACACACAAAAAAGATAGACCCTTAACAAGTAAAGAAAAAGTTAACATAAACTAAATACATAGACAAAAATTAAACTAAAACCTCCAAGAAACTCAACTCCATAGAAAAACATTTCCTCCTGTACTGTGCAAAATATAAAGATAACAGATGTAAATACCCATATCTGACATATTCCAGTCACTAAACAGAATACATAATTTATTTTCCTATCTTTTATTTATTTTTTAATTTTATTTTTGTTACATTTGTACCCCGCGCTTTCCCACTCATGGCAGGCTCAATGCGGCTTACATGGGGCAATGAAGGGTTAAGTGACTTGCCCAGAGTCACAAGGAGCTGTCTGTGCCTGAAAATCGAACTCAGTGGGAATCGAACTCAGTTCCTCAGTTCCCCAGGACCAAAGTCCTTGTCAATTTTAGTCTTTCATATTCTGTTTCTCACAGTTTCTGGTTTCTGCTTTCCTGTTTTTTTCTTAACTGTCAGAGAACCACAAGAGTGGAGGTGATAAAGCAGCAGGGTGACACAAATGATGATGCAAAATGTCTTTATTATACAAACCACAGGACTGGATAAAAGTCCACAGTTCTAGACAGAGAATTGACTCAACACAGGACATGTTTCGGAATTCGGCTTTCCAGCTTCCTGAGTCTTTCATTCAAAACACAGGAAGCTGATTCAGCTGTTTGCTTGCAAGCTGGTTTCTGTATTGGTATTTTTGCCTAATGTTTTTACTGGTTCAGTTCTTTGATTTTTCTGTTATGATCCACCAGTAGGACTTCTGAGGAAAGCTGGAAAGCCAAAATATAGCCTGTGTTGAGTGGAGGAGTGGCCTAGTGGTTAGGGTGGTGGACTTTGGTCCTGGGGAACTGAGTTCGATTCCCACTTCAGGCACAGGCAGCTCCTTGTGACTCTGGGCAAGTCACTTAACCCTCCATTGCCCCATGTAAGCCGCATTGAGCCTGCCATGAGTGGGAAAACGCGGGGTACAAATGTAACAAAAAAAAAAAGTCTGGATTTGTCTAGAACTGTGGACTTTTGTCCAGTTCTGTTTAGGACTCTGCTTTGTATAATAAAGATATTCTGCATCATCACTTGTGTCCTCCTGCTGCTTTATCACTTTCACCCTTGTGGTTCTCTGCTGCTTGTGGAAGTGTTGGTCTCTTTTTTTTGTTTGTGGTTTTTCTTCTCTCTCCCCAGGGTCTTTATTTGCTTATTTCTTTTCTCTCTTTCTTCACTCCCTCCCATAAGAACATAAGAATTACTATTTTAATTTTCAAAGAGATTTTATTGAGTTTTTAACTGTTCAAGAAATATTGAAAAGAAACAAAGAATTACTATACTGGGGCAGACCAAAAGGTCCATCTAGCCCAGCATCCTGTTCCAAAAAGTGGCCAATTCAGGTCACAAGTAATTGGCAGGATCTCAAAAAGTAGCAAGATTTCATGCTAATTAACTCCGGCATAAGAAGCAGCTGTCTCCAGGTCTGCCTTAATAATGGTTTATGAACTGAATTTGTGCAAACCTGTTTTAAAGCCAGCTACACTAAGGGGTCCTTTTACTAAGGTGCACCAATGGATTTAGCACACGCTAAATGGTAAGATGATAGGAATATAAAGGGCGTCTTAGCATTTAGTGCACACTAATTGTTAGCGCGTGCTAAATCCATTACAGTGTCTTAGAAAAAGGGCCCCTAAACGATTTTACCACATCCTCTGGCAAAGAGTTTCATAGCTTAAAAATGTGTTGAGTGAAGAACTGCTCTTTGCTTTAAATGTACTACTTGGTAACTTCATGGCATGCCAACTGGTCTTTGTACTATTTGGGGAGGAAAAAAAATTGATACAACTTTACCCATTCCACTCCACACAGAATTTCATATATCTCCCCCTCAGCCTTCTCTTTTCCAAACTCCCCAACCCCAGCCTTTCCTAATATGCGAGTCATTTCACTCCCTTAATCATTTTGGTCACCTTTCTTTGTATCTTTTCTAATTCCACTATATCTTTTTTTTTTGTTGAGATGCAACAGCCAAAACCGTAGTCAAAATCAAGGAGTTAGTGCACCATGGACCAATAACAAGGCATTATGATATTTGTTTGATACTCTATTCCTTTCCTAATAATTCCTAACACTGATTGCTTTTTTGGCTGCTGCCATATGCTAAGCAGAAAATTCAACAATGACACCTAGATTCTTTACCTGGATGGCGATTCCTAATGTGGAAACTTAGCATCATGTAATTTCAATTGGGGCTATTCTTCCCTACCTTCATCACTTTGCAGTTGTCCACATAAAACATCATCTGCTAGGTGGGCGTTTACAGACAGATGATCAAACCCCGCGCTGTTCCAAACAGCGCTCCAAAAATAGCGCTGGAACAGCACAGGGCGTTATTAGACCTATGATCAGAGATAATTGCATGCAAATTTAAGCACGCAATTATCTCTGATCATGGTGTAGAAGTGCGGGAGAATTGTGCCTGAGCATGCGCTCAGCACAATCCTCCCGCACTTGTTTGACAGGTCTGGGCTGTCAAAAGCCCAAACCTGTCAAACACAGGGGCTGAAGGTCCATGGGACCACGAGGCCCCAACTACCCCTGCCCCGAGCAACGGGGGCTGGAGGTCCGGCGGACCTCCAGTCCCCCCGATTCCCCCCCCCCAGGTTCAGGGAGGGCTGGAGATCCAGTGGGTCTCTAGCTCCCCCTAACTCCCCCAGCAAAGGGTCCCTGGTGGCCTAGTGGGCGACCAACACCCCCCCCCCCCCCCGCAGGTTCAGGGAGGGCTGCCCCTCTAACTCTCCCAGCAAAGGGTCCCTGGTGGCCAAGTAGGTGGCCAACCAAAATGGGGACTGGACCACCAGGGACCCTTTGTTGGGGGAGTTAGGGGGGGCTGGAGACCCACTGGATCTCCAGCCCTCTCTGAACTTGGGGGGGGGGGAATCGTTGGGGGGGACCCGAGGTCCAGCCCCCTTGTCGCTGGGGGGGGGGGTTGGTCGCCCACTAGGCCACCAGGAACCTTTTGCTGGGGGAGTTAGGGGGGGCTGGACACCCAACGGATCTCCAGCCCTCCCTGAACCTGGGGGGGGGGTCATCCGGGGGACCGGAGGTCCGCTGGACCTACAGCCCGCTGTCGCTGGCAGGTTTGCTGTTGGGGGGAATGGGGGCCTGTCAGCATGCAAATGCATGCTGGACAGGGCTCACCATTCCTCCCCAACGATCTGCAAACCCTAACGCCAGCTTGGAGCTGGCACAGGGTTTGCCGCAGCCAGCGACCCAATCTTTGGCACGCTGGCCACTGATCATTGGGGATGAATATGCTTAGCCCTGTTTAGCATGCATTTGCATGCTAGTTGCGTTCAGAGCCCTAGAGCGTATTGTTTCACAACCAAGTTCATTCATTCACAGTTGATACATTTCCAACACAAAGGCCCCTGAAGCAGGCATCTGGCCGAAACATGGTGCCTTGTCGGGCACTATCAATAAAAGTTTTTTCTTCCATAACTCAGTCGTCCTGTTCTTCCTGAAGGTTTCCTGCTGGTCTCAGTACTCCTCTGTTTTACTCCTCTACACATAGTGAATCACAGTCCTCCGTTCCTGTGGTTCCCGTAACATTCAAAAATTTGCCATCTTAGGTTGTTGCTGAATGATACAGACACCCCAGGATGTAGCACTGCCACACAGCCACCAGACTAGCAAAGGTGGGTGTTACGTATATGCTCCATTTTTACACTCTATATTATAGCACAGACCCTTTTAAACAAAATTTTGGTATCCAATAGCAAAACATGTATATGAAAGAACATTTGCATAATTAGAGTAAGGCAAGCTGAAAGTTGCCCTAGTACCTTGAAGTTCCATCACCAGCTTGCTGTTGACTTAACTCTAGGGGGATCATTGACTGGATGAATCAGTGACCTCTTGCCAACAGATGTGAGAAGGCTCTACTAGGCTGGCAGGTTCCTTTGTTCCACTCTATGCCTGCCACTTCCTCCTAGAGGTCATCTTCTTTCTGTGGAGTTTGTATGTAAACCTAATCCTGGTTTGACCTCTTTGCCTAGTGCATTTGATTCCCCACTACTACTACTACTAATAATAATAATAATATTTATATAGCGCTACCAGCTGCACACAGCGCTGACCACTTCATTTCTGATTCCAGTTCTTGACCTCAGAAACCTTCTCAACCCAGAACCAAGCCCTTGTTGGGTTCTAGCTTTGCATCCAGTCCAAATCTTCTTGGTAAGTTCGCTGCCTTCTTCCAAAGTTTTCCTACAATCTGGTAGTTGACCCAGGCTCTGGGTTTTAGGCTCAACCCAAAAGGAATGCAGCTACTACAAGTGGAAGATTCCACCTGATTTTCCCCGGACCCAGGGTGCCCCTGTTCAGCATAGAGCTAATCTAAGTATCTCACGCACACAAACTGATCCTGGGAGCTCCATATGTTCAAGTTCTGCAAGATTTGCAGCCCAGAAATCGAATCATTTTCTATAAGAGTGCACACTGATTAACTAGCTAATCAGCTTTGTCAATTGGATTTTAACTAGTAATTATCAGCACTAATTGGCATTAAAATAAACGCACATAACTCGCTAAATGTATTCTGTAATGTGATGTGCTTAAATACTAAGTTGCTTAGTTGAAAAGGGGGTGTAGCCATGGGTGGAGCGTGGGTGTTTCTAAAATCAATGCGCTGTATTGTAGAATACTAATTTAGGGGTCAGGATTTACAGAAAGTAAAACATGGCATAAACGGCCTTGACTAAATTTGGTTGCATAGAAAGGCGCTCGGCGTATTCTATATGCCAAGTGAAAATTTAAGACTATTCTATAAAATATAGGCGTGCTTTAGAGAATATGCCTAAACGTACCTATTTTCCGCATGGAATTTTCAGGTGCCATATATATAATCTAGCTCATAATGCTTGCAGTCCATATTTGGTTTGTTTGTGATTCTGTTTTTACGTAATTTTGTTCTTTTTGTTTTAAACTTTGTCCTAACATAATCTGAACCCTGTTTTGAGTCATTTGCTTTAAATTTATGTATGTGTTAACTGTTACCTGCCTAGAGATTTCAATTGTGTAGAATGTTTTGAATATATATATACAGTGGGGGAAATAAGTATTTGATCCCTTGCTGATTTTGTAAGTTTGCCCACTGACAAAGACATGAGCAGCCCATAATTGAAGGGTAGGTTATTGGTAACAGTGAGAGATAGCACATCACAAATTAAATCCGGAAAATCACATTGTGGAAAGTATATGAATTTATTTGCATTCTGCAGAGGGAAATAAGTATTTGATCCCCCACCAACCAGTAAGAGATCTGGCCCCTACAGACCAGGTAGATGCTCCAAATCAACTCGTTACCTGCATGACAGACAGCTGTCGGCAATGGTCACCTGTATGAAAGACACCTGTCCACAGACTCAGTGAATCAGTCAGACTCTAACCTCTACAAAATGGCCAAGAGCAAGGAGCTGTCTAAGGATGTCAGGGACAAGATCATACACCTGCACAAGGCTGGAATGGGCTACAAAACCATCAGTAAGACGCTGGGCGAGAAGGAGACAACTGTTGGTGCCATAGTAAGAAAATGGAAGAAGTACAAAATGACTGTCAATCGACAAAGATCTGGGGCTCCACGCAAAATCTCACCTCGTGGGGTATCCTTGATCATGAGGAAGGTTAGAAATCAGCCTACAACTACAAGGGGGGAACTTGTCAATGATCTCAAGGCAGCTGGGACCACTGTCACCACGAAAACCATTGGTAACACATTACGACATAATGGATTGCAATCCTGCAGTGCCCGCAAGGTCCCCCTGCTCCGGAAGGCACATGTGACGGCCCGTCTGAAGTTTGCCAGTGAACACCTGGATGATGCCGAGAGTGATTGGGAGAAGGTGCTGTGGTCAGATGAGACAAAAATTGAGCTCTTTGGCATGAACTCAACTCGCCGTGTTTGGAGGAAGAGAAATACTGCCTATGACCCAAAGAACACCGTCCCCACTGTCAAGCATGGAGGTGGAAATGTTATGTTTTGGGGGTGTTTCTCTGCTAAGGGCACAGGACTACTTCACCGCATCAATGGGAGAATGGATGGGGCCATGTACCGTACAATTCTGAGTGACAACCTCCTTCCCTCCGCCAGGGCCTTAAAAATGGGTCGTGGCTGGGTCTTCCAGCACGACAATGACCCAAAACATACAGCCAAGGCAACAAAGGAGTGGCTCAGGAAGAAGCACATTAGGGTCATGGAGTGGCCTAGCCAGTCACCAGACCTTAATCCCATTGAAAACTTATGGAGGGAGCTGAAGCTGCGAGTTGCCAAGCGACAGCCCAGAACTCTTAATGATTTAGAGATGATCTGCAAAGAGGAGTGGACCAAAATTCCTCCTGACATGTGTGCAAACCTCATCATCAACTACAGAAGACGTCTGACCGCTGTGCTTGCCAACAAGGGTTTTGCCACCAAGTATTAGGTCTTGTTTGCCAGAGGGATTAAATACTTATTTCCCTCTGCAGAATGCAAATAAATTCATATACTTTCCACAATGTGATTTTCCGGATTTAATTTGTGATGTGCTATCTCTCACTGTTACCAATAACCTACCCTTCAATTATGGGCTGCTCATGTCTTTGTCAGTGGGCAAACTTACAAAATCAGCAAGGGATCAAATACTTATTTCCCCCACTGTATATATATATACACACACACACACACCTATACATACACATATAAACAGGTAAATGTTTTTGATGCCATTCACCCAGATTCATTCTCACACCCTAACATGATTATTTCTCCCATCTATTGACTTTATTGTTTAATATAAATTTTGCTAGTGAAGCTAGATTGTCACTACTGCATGAATTCCAACATTTGTGCTTTTTTCTATAACTACTTTAAATAAAGAGAGATATTGTATTTGTGCTTACCTCATCAGATCCAGTCTCAGAAGGCCTGGCTTTTTTGGGAGCAATCACTGGAGAAAGAGATCCTTCAAAATCAAGCTGCAAGGAGAGCCCAATCAAGAAACAGTATCCCATTAATAAGTGCCACTTTTGGGCAGATTTATTGCAAATAAAGAAATGATCTTAAATAGCAGGGGTTTGCAGAGCCAAAATGTTTACTTTGCTTAGTCCTATATTATTTATGGGAATTTTCTTTCCCGTTTCAGGGGCAATGTTGTTAATAATGTGTAGTCTTCACAAAATAGTGCATAATAATTCTACCAAAAATTAAAAGAAAGGCACAGTGGTTGCCAAAGGACACACCTAAAAACCACAGCAGCTGAAAGGATGCAACAGTCTTTCCACAAAGACTACTGGAGGTAGGTGTATAAATAAATTCCTATAGGAAAACAGAACAGCAATCTATTAACTATCAACCAATGTTTCCGAGTGTCCCCTGAATCAGGGGTTCAATTGTGTAAATTTCAGTTGCATAAAATCAAGCATACAGAATAAGGTAAGAGCAAACCAATATGGCAAATAAGCTATGCACAGTATTAAGAAAAGCCCAAGTGGGCACCTGTGTAATACAGGCTTATTTAGGATAATTCTTTAAAATAAAAGATACTACCATCTTTACAATCTTTTTTACAAAAGCGTAAATAATGTCAACTATGATGGAGACTCACCTATTTTCTCTTAATATACACTCAGCATGGACCTTTTTTTTTTTTTTTTTTTGCTAGCTAACCACACACAAAGGGGGCAATTTATTATTATTTTTTTTTTTTTTTACTAAAGTTTTTATTACAGCATGTCACCAATAACAGACATTTTAAACATTTACCTACATAGCTTTCAAAGAACATTATGTTTATATATCAGTTTCCCATCCAGAGGGGACATTTATATGAAATTTATACCAAAAGAAAGAAGTGGAAAGCCAAGAGATATTATAAAGGGAAATTGTGGGGTAAAGCAAAGCAAAAACTAACCAACGAACCAAAAACAAAACAAAAATCACTAGAGCTAAACCACCCCACTAAAATTATACTTGGTCACAGGTTCTCTATGAGGAAAGGATCCCTTCTTCTTGCTTAGTGCCGCAGGGTGCATTGGTCTACTAAAGCCCACTTGAAACAGCAGCAAAAAAAAAAAAATATTTAAAAAACAAAAACCCACCAAACCAAAAAACCCACAGTTATCATTGCTAAATTAACTAAAAATGTAATCATATGTTATATAGTACAGAATGTATACTTTAGATAGCTAGACCCAGTGCTTCCTCTGACTCCTTACATCTTGGTCTCTACTAATTTGATGGAAAATGGATACGAGTTCCTGTTTAGATGGCATTTAACACCGATCGGCTTAACAAAGGGGTCATTTTACTAAGCTGTATTAGGCGCTAACGTGCACCTAATACAACTTTAGATGTTGCACCTTCTGGTCCTATAAGCTCCTCCCAGAGATCCATGTAACGGAAGCAATATGGCGGAAATGTCAAGAATAAACTTTTAAATAAGCATGAGATTACATTTTTGATGGACAGATGTTGAAAGAGAATTTTTTAAAATAAAAGCTTAACAATGAGTTATATGCTGCAGACTCATGTACTTTTGCTTAAATATTAAAATACACATTTATTTTTACTTTTACTTAAGTACTTTGACCTAGTACTTTGAACAACACTGGTGACAGACCCATTCTGAAATGCAAGCATGTTGGGAGAAGTGCATTTCCTTTATAACCAGGAACTTGTGAGTCATCTGTACAGTGGGATCAGAAGGATTGTTTGCTTCATTGCACACCATTGGGTATGGTTAAAAAGAACAGTACAATGTTGAATGCATGTATCGTAGTGGTTCAATGTGAGTTTGCTAGGGTGTGGAAGAGACTGGATTTACCAAGTTTAAGAGTGTTCCACTGTAGGTTGTAGAATATATATTTGTGACCCATATGTTGTGTAGGTGAGTAAAAATGGCTGTAGAAGACTAAGGCCTATGTGGAGGTAGTGAGGGGTTAAGAGTTGGGAAGAAAATAGGAATGGAGGTGTGGCCTAATTGTTAGGGCAGTGGGCCAAGAACCAGAGAAGCACGATTCAAATTCTACTGCAGCTCCTTGTGATCTTGGGCAAACTGGAAAATGCCCAAATTATTTTTCGACCGTGCATATCGGACACACGCCAAAAATGAAATTACTGCAAGAGCCACGGGCGGTAACTCCATTTTGGCGCATGATGGGCACTGGTAGATGCTTACGCGACTTAGTAAAAGGGCCTCTAAGAGAATGAAGGAACCAAAGTTAGTCTGCAAGCTTAACTTCTCACTGATGGTACACACCACTGAAAATATTAAATGGAAACACTAGCATATTGTGCAGACTTGGATTTAACAAAATCATAGTAGCCTACAAAACAGTTAAGAATTTAAGGGGCCCTTTTACTAAGTCATGTAAGTGTCTATGCGCACCAAAATGGAGTTAACGCACAGCTACCGTGGCTCTTGCAGTAATTTCATTTTTGGCACACGTCCGATACGTGCAGCTGAAAAATATTTTTTATTTTCTGCCACAAATATCGGACGCGTGCCAAGTGGCATTTGGCACATGTAGGTCATTACGCCCGGTTACCAGGTGAGACTTTACCACTAAGTCAATGGCTGGTGGTAAGGTCTCAGACACAAAACGAACGTGCAGCAATTTTCATTTTGCCACAAGTCCCTTTTCAGAAAAAATTTTATAAAAAGGCATTTTTTACAGGTGTGCTGAAAAATGATTCTGCACACGCCCAAACACGCGTCTACACTACCGCAGGTCATTTTTCAGCACGCCTTTGTAAAAGGGCCCCCAAAGAGACCCAGCTAAGCCATCATGTCAGATAACAGACTGTTCCCTCCACCCTTCTCTTGTCTTCCTATTTGAGAGTGTGTGGTTCCTCTGTTCGGTCAGTTTTTTTCTTTCCTGTCTTGAAAATGGTGTTCCTTTTTATCTATAAGGTTTTTAGTCTGTAAACAGCCTTGATCTGCACACCAGGAATAGTACAGTAAGCCCTGAATAAACAAACATTTTATACCTTGTTATTAAAAGATCCATTCTGTATAAGAAATTTTCTAATTGAACTCTGCCTGTTTGATTTATGTCATTCAGACGCCCATGCAAAAAGCATTACCGCGGCTTCAACCCGGTTTTATCACAGGTTTTACTGGCCAAGCAATGCTAAAATGGTTTTCAACAGGGGTGTTAGTTCATGCAGAAACAACTACTGCAGATCGCATTAAAAAGAATGTTAACTGCGGCCATTAGCTATTCTATGGCCATATGCATGGGAAACTTTTTGCCAGGTCTAAGGCAGCATAGAAGGGTTGGTTGGGAGGAGCAGGTGTCTAGTGGCAACCCCTTCTCTCACTCCAACCCGACTACCCTGCCCTGGATTGCTTTCTGCAGTGGCTCCTCTCTTGACCTGGTCCCCTCCCCCAGAAATATTAAAAATTTAAAAAATTTATTAAAAAAAAGAGCAAAAGTTACTCTGGTAGTCTACTGGGTCCCTTCCAACATAAACCTTAATTCCCCCGGTTAAAAAAGGCATGTTGCCTGGTGATCTTCATGGTCTAGTGGCCTCAAACATTCCAAACAAATTCCCTAGTAGTCTAGAAGCCCCCTATCTTCCCCTCCCCCTCAGTTACAAAAATATTCCCTAGTATAGTGGTATCCCCTACCCACCCAAGGCCCCTGATCTCGTACCTCAAACGAAGCAGTAGTGATGTCCACTTGCTCCTGCCTCCTGCGCTGTCAGATTCAAAATGGCAGAAAGATGCACCAGGAAGGGTCAATTTGCCATAATGCAAGAAGAGAAGATCCTTTCCTCATAGTAAGAGAACCTCTCAAGGTAAAAATGTAATGGCATTGTTTTCCTCTTGTAGTTTTTTTTTTTATTAATATTACTTTTTTGTTGTTGTTGTTGTTGTTGTTCTTAGGTTTTGCTGAGGGTTAGCTTTTCTTCACCCCATCTGTTTGCCTTATAATTATTTTATCACTTTGCTTTCCCCTTATTTTCCTATTAGACTTGATCTAATTGTCCCCTCTGTAGGGTGTGTAGAAAGCCAACAATAAAGGTATAAGCTGTATGCACATTAGACTGATTAAGAGAGTTTCTCTGTCATGGCTGAAGTTATCTTGACTTTGAAAAAATATTGTAAACATTTACAAGAATTTTATAATTTATAAGAGTCTTGGGACTCTCATCATATTGTGCACATCTTAGTCTCATCAACTTTTCTATGTTGCTATTTGATTTTATGGAATTGAATTGTACAAAACAGTACCCCTAATGCAGATGAATGCCAAAACATGGCTATAGTAAGTGATATTTCTTCAATTTTGCTTAATACATTGCTATTTTGTTATAATAAACTAATTATTTACCATTTTCATTTTTTATGGAAAAACTGTTACATTCTTTCTGCTATTGTGTTTTTGGGTACAATAATTCTACAGCATGTTTGGTCACTATATTGTACAATTTTTGTATACAAATTAGGACACAGGAAATACAACATACAATCATCAGCTACAACACAAAATGATATGCCATACAATAAGCAGATGAGAGACATTCCTGTATAATCAGTTTATCTGTCTAACTTGCATAAAGACTGGGATTAGTACTTTGGAAAGTACATTAAGTTGGTCTTTCCGTGAAGTCTCAGCTGTCATTCTTTCTAAAATAATACAATTTAAAAAGCATTAGACCTACACAACATACTTTACACTTTCAACATAAAATAAGCCTGTTTTTTTAAATGTACTTTTCAAGTTTTTAATGTGCTTGTTATAGTTCAGTCATGCTGGCTCCTGCTATCAATCAGCTCAGATGATGTCAGCTCCCTTTGACAGCAGTATAAAAGTCTGTGTTTTGATGTGGTTTCCTTCCCTTTCAGCATTTGATAACTTCGACAGAGAGTGGTTTCTAGTTTGAATTCTTTCTTAATGGCATCATCTTTTAATTAATTTATAGTGTTTTACAAAATAAGTCAGCCCCTTTATTTTTAAAAGCAGCTTTTCTACCCTTGCATAGTCAAGCCTTGGCAAATCTTTGGATCTAGCAGCATTAAGGGCAGTTAAAAAAAATGATTATAGTGTTAACACTTACTGACACTACTACTACTTATCATTTCTATAGCGCTACAAGGCATACGCAGCATCATACACCTATTTTGAAAGTGGTAAGGGCTCATGCAGTAATCCTGAGCTAATCAGTTAACACACAGAAACGGACTCTCTCCATTTACAGAAATGCCTCCTTTGCTTAAAAATATAAAATATTTTTTAGCGTGCAGTTACTGCATGTGATTAGGCATTTACCACAGGACTCCTAATCTTGTCCCGCTGTACGCCATTTTAAGTTGCGGTAAGCGCACACTAGTTCTTATCACAGCTCAGTAAAAGGACCCCTATGTGTCCTTCTAAAATGCCCCACCAAAGCTGCAGAAACTGCTTGTTTGTAGCAGATGTACAGATTCACACATTACACCTGTAAATCATGACTTCACTCGCACTACACCCACACTCCGTTCCTGAGCATACCTACACCCAAGTCACATAAAAGTGCGCACATTTTTGTTACCACATGCACTTCTATGCAGGGGTAATATTATAATCTACTAATTATTTCTATAGTGCTACTAGATGTACACTTGTTGGGCAGACTGGATGGACCATGCAGGTCTTTTTCTGCCGTCATCTACTATGTTACTATGTTACACAGCACTGTACATATTATATGCGGGTACCTTCTCTGTCCCTAGAGGGCTCACAATCTAAGTTTTTGTAACTGGGGCAATGGAGGATTAAGTGACTTGCCTAGGGACACTAGTGAAACGGATGCTTTGACATAAGTTACACTAGTAGCTGCAGTGGGAATCAAACCCAGGTTGCCAGGATCAAAGCCCACTGCACTAACCATTAGGCCCCACTCCTTCACTCAGCATTTTACATGTGTATACTAGCATATATACATGAGAAAGTGTTTATAAAAGTTATCATAGTAACATAGTAAATGATGGCAGATAAAAAATCACCTGTACGATCCATCCAGTCTGCCCAACAAGATAAACTCACTTTACATTGTATGCAATGTATACCCAAGTTTGATTTGTCCTTGCCATTTTCAGGGCACAGACCATAGAAGTCTTGTCATCTAAACAACATAAGAAGCCACTTTCAGTTCTTTTCTGTCCAGAAGTGAAGACTTCAAGAGCAGGACAAACCTTCATTGAGCCTTCTGTCTAGAACTAAGAAACACTGTGATAGTTTTCAGTTATCTGTCAATCAAGTTACAGGAACTGATTAAAGAGAGAAGTTGAAAAGGGTCCTATTATCACACAGTTTGAAGTGTGATTCATCTAAGCAACACAGGCACTTAAGAAGCCACACTTTCAGATCTTCTCTGTCCTGAAGTGAGGACTTCCAGAGCAGGACAAATCTTCATTGTTAAGTTATTTGCTAGGAAATTGCTTTTAAACTTGGGAAAGGTTGATTTAGAATTAAATAGCTTATCTAAGTGTCTTTATTTTTAAGTTACTCTACTAATTTAGCAAAGACAGTTTAAGGAATGTAGGGTTTTCTTTCTTTGTTTAGCATTTAAATTCTCTATTACAGTTTCACAGGCTAGCAGTTAAGGGACTATTCTAGAGTTTACCATAGCATCAGTGTAGAGCAGAACTAACAGTCACAGGAAACCCCAGTATAGAGTTTTAACTTTAATTTTGCAGCACAGCTTAGCCAGTTCACATAAGGAATACAGAGCTGATAGTTACAGGAAACCCCAGTTTAGAGATTTAACTTTAGTCTTGCAGCACAACTTAGTTTCCATAGTATAAAACCCTTTCCCTATAGTTTTAAAACTTTAACTTTCTGCCACACACTGCATCATTAACAGACAGTCTCTAGAAGGCGCAGCAGGTTAGGGCTCTTCAGTTTGGAAGAGAGACGGATGAGGGGAGATACGATTGAGGTCTACAAAAGCCTGAGTGGTGTAGAACGAGTAAGAAAATCAGTTTTTTTACTCATTCCAAAAGTACAAAGACTAGGGGACACTCAAGGAAGTTACATGGAAATACATTTAAAAGAAATAGGAGGAAATATTTTTTCAGTCAATGAATAGTTAAGCTCTGGAACTCTGCCGGAGGATGGAGTTAGCTTAGCTGGGTTTAAAAAAGGTTTGGACAAGTTCCTGGAGGAAAAGTCCATAGTCTGATATTAAGACAGACATGGGAAGCAACTGCTTGCCCTGGGATTTGTAGTATGGAGTGCTGCCACAATTTGGGTTTCTGTCAGATACTTGTGACCTGGCTTGGCCACTATTTGGAAAACAGGATACCGGTCTAAATGGACCACTGTTCTGACCCAGTATGGCTACTCTTATATTCTTATGTTCTCTTTCTTTTATACCCCATTATATGGAAAAGCACTGTGCAGTCAGGGGATTTTAGAATGTCAGTCAACTGTAAACACTGAAATGTAATTTATCCTTTTATTCTGTATTTTAGGTTGCTGGAGTTCACAGATATGATGAACAGGTATGTACTACAGATCATATGGTTTCTGGTCATTAACTGACATTATTTTGTGGTGCTTGCAGTTTAGTCTTATGTTTTTATCACACAGCTCCCATTTGCACTGCCCCCAACCACCTTGAGAAAAGGTTACAGTCATGAGTTTCCTAACCTTAATTTTTCATCATCTCTCTATAAAACTTTGAATATCCATTCCCCTGCTCACTTGGTCGAGCGGATTTTCATGGCTGGTGGATGGTGCTGAATGGAGCTAGGAAAAGATGGTGCTTTGCCCTTGTACAGTCCTCTTACATGGAGGAGAGTAAATGGACTGTACAAGGGCAAGTGAGAAAAACAGGGCTACCAGGGTGAGTGGGGGTAGAAGAGAGGGAGCGGGCTGTACAGGGGTGAGGAAGAGTGCAGAGGGGGAAGGAAGGACAGTGTATTTCTTCCATGGTGATGTCATGAAGTAAATATTTAATCTCTGCATGGCTTCCTCAGAATATTTGCTATTTAGAAATGTCTAGATAGTAATGTCAAAGAACATGAAACATAACAAAATACTAACACATTTATATGAAAATGTGCTGAAGCTACATTCAACTCCAGTTCTAAAATTTTGAGGGCAAGAAAAAATACAATTTTGCAATTAGTTTAATAAGTGGAAATTTGTTCAGTCCAACAGAAAATAATATAACATTAATAAAACCATACAATATGATACCAGAAAGCTCACTGTACTTTGTGTTCTAAAACAAATAGCCAACCTCATTACTGTACTTACATTCTGTGTCCAGGCTAATCTGTCTGTATTATATCCCATCATATTCATGAGACAAGTCACAAACAGGGTCCACTCAGAATGATTGCTGGGGCCGCCTGGGGCATTCAGTGCATTATACCATTTAACAAGCATTTGCACAGCTATCTCCTTTGGCAAGATGTATTTAATTGCCTGTAGGCACCTTCGAACTGTAGGGACAGAAGGAAAATAGATTCAGGAAGATAACATTCACACACTGTAAAAGAAATCCCCAATTGTACTAAAACTAACCTAGTCTAGTCATTGGAGGGAGAAGGAAGCTTTATATAAGAGTAGATCTCAACCTGAGCTGCAGAACTGGTCAGGTCTCTTGCTCATATGCATGCAGACTCTGGGGACGGGTTGGGATGGGTTAAATTCCAGCGGGGACGGGTGGGGATGGGTAAGATTCCAGCGGGGACGGGTGGGGATGGGTAAGATTCCAGCAGGGACAGGCGGGGATGGGTAAGATTTCTGTCCCCGTGCAACTCTCTAATGCAGAGATCCTTTTGTAAGTTTGAGAGCATTAAACTGAATTGAATAGAGGACATTCCCTATATGCCACCTTCACTGTTCAATATCACTTTATCAGAGGGGGGGGGGGGGTCATTTTTTTAAAGCATATTTTGCTTGTAAAATATTTTTTATTTTTATGTTTTCCATGCAGAAAATGACAGTTATAAAATTAGGAACACTTAGGGATTCCCCTTGGGAGGACCTTGAGGTCTCAAAGGTGTGTAAAGGGATAACATTCTTTAAGTAATTTGGCTCGTTTCATCTAAGAACACTGAATATCAGAGAAAGGGTTTTAAGTACTGTAAAGTAGTGGCAGAGAGAGGTTTTAGCATGCAAATTCTTTGTGGTCAGACCAAAGCGCAGGGCATTACAGTAGCCACACCATTACACTGTTACAGCATTAACCTCTGTGATCAGTCTTGTCTTACTGATATATGGACAGAGAATTAGTAATCACCACAGGTGATAAAAACAACTTTAAAAAGATTGTCTTAACATGCAAGATGTCTTGATATGCAACATATAAGCAACAACTTCAGCAGTACCGAAAGTTATTTATCTGCAATTTCAGAAGTAGCTCATAGTTCCCAAAAGGGATTTTGTTGGCAGGTGTATGCCCACGCAGAGCTACTTACCTGTTGCAGGGGTTTCTCTGTAAACAGCAGGGAAATACAGCCAAACTTGAGGGTGACAACTTGATGGCTCCCACCCAGAACTACTCTCTCCTATAGCTCAGGAAAGTCTTCCTAAGCATGGGTGAGGACTCCAAGTCAGCACACCTTCCATTCTGACCTTCAGTCAATATCAAGCTCAGTAAATTGTTTTATACAGGAGGAGAAGGGGTGGGTAACTGCGGTAGAATTCCCATACTTTGTACTAAGAATCCCCATTACTGGTAAGCAACTCTGCTTTCAAGTTCTTAACATAGACAATAGGAAAATAGCAAGCAAACCTGTGGGCAATTACCAAGCTGATCATTTTTGTTATTTATAATCATTTTTTTAGTTTTTTAAGCAATTTCACTGCTTCTTGGTCTCATTGGGCAAACTTTGACCTTTGGAGCCTCTACATCAATTGTGCTCAGCTGCCTTTGGTATTTTCACCACAAAATGTTGTTATTGAGGCTGCTTTTCAAGAGAGAAGGTATGTAATTATTGATTGTCTTCCTGATCAGGTGCTGATATGGCAAAAAAGAAAAACTTTTGGTAATATTTGCTATAGTAGTTTTCCCTGTTTGGGTGTTTATAAAGCAAACTTTAAAGCCATGCTTTTTCCAACAGCTTGTCTTGTGTTTTATTAGATACTGTTGAGATAATGTTATTTTGGATGGTAACTTTCATAGAGCTATTTTATATCAATGTGTACAAGGCTTGAATGAATATGCTCAATATGTGTTTGTTTGGGGGGGTTTTTTTCCCAGCTGTTTTAAGTCCAGTAGGTGGATTGTTTAGACTGCACCACTGGGGTATATACTATTATTTATTTATTCATGTTGAGTATATGTGTATGGATGGTATACAACTATATATGTTTGCATTATGTGGTTTTTTAGAGGTTATGTTATGTTGACTTATGATTTACACTTATATGCCTTTATATATTTCATAACAATTGGTATTTTCAAGCCCCCAATGCAGCCCTTTAGGAGGGCAAAATGCAGCAGTATGAGGTTAAAGACTACTTACTTATTTTCATGTGGTGAATAAATTTTTTTTTTAGGAAACTTCTGTGGCAATTTGCTTCACGACAAATGAAGGTTTACTAGAGATGTTTTGAAGCCAGAGCTGGTCCAGATCATTGTCCAGAATAGGACAGTAGAAGAGGCCCTGGCAGTTAACCTCATAACAGTGTGCAAAATAAGACCATTTAAGCTGCAAGACTATTATCAATGATCTGGTGGTTGAGTTTATTTTATTTTTTTATTTTTGTTACATTTGTACCCCGCGCTTTCCCACTCATGGCAGGCTCAATGCGGCTTACATATAATATACAGGTACTTATTTGTACCTGGGGCAATGGAGGTTGATAGTTTGAGTAGGCTTTAACAATGATCCTTTACCTACACTGCAGTTTCTTCTGAGTTTTAACAAAAATGGTTGTTCTCCATACAGGCCAATATGCCAGGCCAACTCGAACTGCTGTCACTGCAGACCTAACTCATGACTATTCATTGTGGATATCCTGAAAACCCAATGGGACTAGGTGTGCCCCGAGGACTGGGTTGGGAATGGCTGCCTCAGAGACTTTAATTCAAGACAACTCTATTTCTGCTTACTTTTATGCAGATGATGCTCTCAGACTTCATTCAGGACCCAAACAACCAGATCTCTTTGCTCTCCAATCCTGCCTCAAATCTGTTGATGCCTAGCTGCATTCAAATCATCTCCTTTGCAACCTCTCATACACCATCACTTTGTGGATTACTGGTCAACCTCCACACCCACCCTTTGCTCGTACCCTACATAGCACCCTGTTACCTCTGGTTAACTCCTTGAAATACCTGGGAGCTACCCTTGACCCAGTCCCCCCCCCCCCCCCCCCACGGCATTTGGCCCCAAAACAGTGCCCTGGCTTGCATAACCATTTAGATTCAGAAGCCAAAAAGAGCCAGAGGACACCCCCCCAAACAAATAGACATAGGGAGGGTAGCAGAGATATGCCCACCCAACCCCTCCAAGCCACTGAGAGCTCTCCTGCTGCACTGTAACAGAAGAACAAAAACAGCAAGAACTTAAAATGGCTGCTCTTCCCAGCTGAAGACGTCAGGACCGCTGCTTTAGTATAGGGAGAAGGGCAGGCATATCTGGCAGCTCTCCAACTCCCCCCACGTAGTTCCAATGTCAGAAACAGCCCACCACCGGAGGGGCAGACAGAGCTGGCGGCTGTGCTGAATTACCAGCTCTTGCAGACTGAACAGCGTCTACCAGCAGGCATACCCAGCCATGTCACAGGCCTGTCTCTCCACTAAAGCAGGCTTGGCCCCATGCTCCAGCATCTCTGCCATCCCCCTGCTCTCTGAGGGTGCGCTGTGGGTGCTTTCATTTTTTTTTTTTAACTGTCTGGGAGCTGCAAGGAAGCTCAGGAGAAACATCCCCCCCCCCCCCCCAAACAGGCTATGAGGGGCAGAGGGATGGGGACTTGGGCATCTCTGGCAGGGCTGAGTCAAGCGCTCACCCAGTGGACACTAAAAAGCAAAACTGAGGGCAGCAGTGTTCAATCATGTCTAGCCTGGGGTCCAGGTAACCTGGGAGTGGCTGTTAGGCTTAATCTCTCTGTGCGACCTTGGCCAGAAGAGCAGGAAGCTAAGCCAGGGACCAGAAGCTGCAGCCTGAACAACCTACCATCTACTAGAGCAGGAGTTCTCAACCCTGTCCTTGGGACACACCTAGCCACTCAGGTTTTCAGGATATATATATGCATGAGATAAACATATGCATGAGATAAATTTGCATTCTCTGCCTCCATTGTATGCAGATCTAGTACATATTCATCTCATGCATATGTTTATGTTTATTTAAAACTTGATATACCACTTTTACATTGCAATAGGTCAACGCTGTTAACAATGCAAATAAACACAAAATCAAAGAAAAGCACCTTCATATAATAAAGGATATTCATTATGGGTATCCTGAAAACCTGTCTGGTTGGGCGTGTCCTGAGGACGGGTTGAGAACCCCCGTACTCGAGGTAGAGAAAAATAATGCAGATTTTCTGAGCACTAGCGCGATATACCGGTCAGTTCATTGGAAAAGAACAACCAGTTGTTTCTCTAGCTCCATCTGCTGGTAGCAGAAGATAACATTCACTTGTTCAGAACGGTGCAGCCAGATGACAAGGAATAATAATTTGTCTGCCATGTGAAGAATACAACTAAGAAAATGTTCCCATTCTATGTGGAAACTGAAAAGAGTAAAACCTTACTTCTCAAGGGCAATCTTTCGCAACCTGGTATAGTCAATGGTATTAAGTCATCTAGACTATTGCAATGCACTTTATGTTGGGTGTAAAGAACAGACCATCAAAAAATTTCAAACAGCCCAGAATACCGCAGCTAGACTCATATTTGGGAAAACAAAATATGAAAGTGCAAAACCCTTGAGAAAGAAATTACACTGGCTCCCACTTAAAGAACGCACCACGTTCAAGATCTGCACAATTGTTCATAAAATCATCTACGGAGATGCCCCGACCTACATGCTAGACCTAGTGGACCTACCACCCAGAAACATCTTCCCACACCTTTCTCAACCTACACTTCCCCAGTTGCAAGGGATTAAAATACAAACTAACTCACGCGACCAGTTTTTCTTATATGGGCACACAGATGTGGAATGCACTTCCAACTCACCTGAGAACGATCAACGAACTAACTAACTTCCGCAAATCTCTGAAGACTTACCTCTTTGACAAAGCCTATAACGAGAACCCATAGCTAACCTCAACACAGCACCTTTCAACTTCAGGCAGAATGTATCTTTCCACAATTACTTGATCAAATTCTTTTGTCTTCCTTGACTACTTTGTAACACCAAAATGTACACTTTGTAACATCATATGTACACTTTATCCTGTATGGCGCTGCCACAACAGGTCTTTGTAAGCCACACTGAGCCTGCAAATAGGTGGGAAAATGTGGGATACAAGTGAAATAAATAAATAAAAATAAATTTAAAATGAAGTCAATTGAGAATATCATGCAAAGTGTAAATTTAAGGTTTTTGAACTTTCCATTGGTACCTAATGTGTTTGTAAGAAACAGATTAGAAGATATTGTCCGGAAACTTTACAGATTCCACAAGACTCCTAAATTGCAAGCATATTTTTTGCCAAATTATATCATACTTCCTTAATTGCTGCTACAAGTATTGTCTCTGGGAAGTTTGTAGTTTCTCTCTCTCTCATACTATAGATAAAAAATTTTGTTAAAATTCTACTTTAAATTTAAAGATATATGGGGAAGATGATCTTGGTGTTACCAGATGTTTCACGTGAAACTCTCAAAGTTGGCGTAAGCAGTTTCTGTTACTCTGTCCTAGAGTGCTCCAAATTGGGGCTACTTTTTACCTTAAATTTCCCTGTAAGTGCATAATCCTATATAATAATTCTCACCTCCAACGTTCTATGCTTGGGACCGTGGCTCCCTGGAGGTGGTCTGCTAGGCAGACACGCACTGACGTCACTGACGTCAGACGCACGCAGAGGAACTTCCAGAGAAGATGATTGAGGAAGCAAGGCGAAGGGCACAACAGCACTTCAGCTGTCGGGGGTTTGGGTCCCCCGTCAGCACAGGTAGTATCCAACGGCAGCGGGGGGGGGGGGGGGGGGGGGGGGGGAGAAATTGTCTGCCTAGGGCCTGTTTCCTTGCCTTCAGGAACGGGCCTTTTTTACTAGTATGTTATAAATCTCATAAGAATGTTTTTTGGGAACCTACTCATCTGTTCACCTTCTTGGCTACCAAGACTGTTTCTGTA
This sequence comes from Microcaecilia unicolor, assembly GCF_901765095.1. Classification (NCBI taxonomy): domain Eukaryota; kingdom Metazoa; phylum Chordata; class Amphibia; order Gymnophiona; family Siphonopidae; genus Microcaecilia; species Microcaecilia unicolor. The sequence goes on along the minus strand of NW_021963139.1, from coordinate 90,156 downwards.
TTGGCCTCACCACTTGGGGTTACCGAAGTACATAAGTACTGCCATGCTGGGAAAAGATATGGTTAAATTGATACTTGTATTCTTCCTATGGTACTTTAGTTTTTTCTTTTCTTTTTTTTCTTTAGATCTCTTAGTTATATTGATTCCTCCTAAATTTGTGGGTTTGAGCTATTATGTTTACCTTGCTTAATGTATTTAAATTTCTTTATTATAACTGGAAGAGTATCATCTTTTTCCTTGTAGCTACCTGTACAAGCTGTTTTGCTTGTATATTGAAAACTTATAAATTTAAAAAACAAAGAAACCAAACCATTCAAAAACTTAAATACTGAACAGGTTGTTTTGAACTTGATATGCATAACCAGTATAGCTGAATTGTCAATGACATAACTCTGTCAAGTTTTTAAAGAGACAAAATCGGGATATCCTGCTTGTCCTTGGAGAAATATACATACATTTCTGCATGTCCTTATATGTATTTTACAAAACACTCCACACATTCACCAGAACTGAGTATGCCTCAACTTTGACATTTCAATTCCAATCTCAATGTTCTATGGAAAAATGGGCCTTTAAATGTCATAGTTATGGAACACTAAAAAGGTCATTTTTGTTTTTTTTCTTTCAATCCTGCACGCCTTAAGGAAAATTTCAGTGTCATTCTATAAATCAGTTCCAATGGAGATAGCTTTCTTCCTTACTGAGGACAACAATGCATGGTCTGTGGTACACCCAAAACCCAACGTACGTTTTTCAATTTCAGTGCTGCAGACAGTCTGCTCTTTTCTCCATTAAGAGTGTAATACCATTTTCAACCACCCACCATAAACTCAGACAAAGGAATTTCATACTGATTTCAAAGCAAAAATGCATTCTCTCTCTATGCACTAGTGTGCTTTGTTTTTCTGATTTTGACGCTTACCTAGTTCAGAAGTAGCAATTTCTGGGATAGTAATCCTAACCATTGAGCCACTCCTGAGTTCCTAGAGAACATAATTAGAAATAAAAGTCAAGATTGCTTCACTGATGGTAAATTAAAACGTTTTTCAATCTCCCAATGTTCTACTCCACAGTAATGTTAAAACAACATTATTTACTGATTTCTTATATATATTTTCAAAAATCCTTGGAACAGTTTTTTTAAGGAAGACAACCAAATTTACAAAATTTTACCTTTCCAAGAGAGCATGAAAACTTTAGCACTATTATAAATATGGATATCACAATAAATTCCTTAGTAGCAGAAACCTCTGGAATCAGCCTATCCTGAATGAGTACCAAGCAGTACTAGTGCTAGTAGGGAATAAAGATTTCCAAGTATTAGTTTCTTGGGAAACTGATGGGCCAATACTCAAAGGGGCATACAGGTTCAGCGGCTGTCGCCAACATATAAGGCCCCTACTAATGCCACCATGCTGAGTCAGACCAAAGTCCAGAGCCCAGCCAGTGTGGGTTGCAAGTACCCAGCAGATCCCAACAAGTAGATCTATTTCCCACAGTTGATTTCCAGGCATGAGAAATGGCTCTCTCAAGTCTACCTGGCTAATAGTTATTTATGGAATTTTCCTCCATGAACTTATTCAATCCTCTTTCGAATTCCACTATGTTGGTTTCCTTAACCACATCCTCAGGCAACAGATTCCACAGCTTAACTATGAGCTGTATAAAAATTTTAAAATTCTACTGCAGCGAAATAGTGGGTTTTTCAGCACGTGAATTATAAGAATACTAGTAAGAGATGCCCGTTTCTGGAAAAAATGAAACGGGCGCTAGCAGGGTAATCCCTCCCCCCTCCGTCCTCCCTCCCCCCCCGTCCTACTACTACTACTACTTAACATTTCTAGAGCGCTACTAGGGTTACGCAGCGCTGTACAATTTAACAAAGAGAGACAGTCATAAGTACATAAGTACATAAGTAGTGCCATACTGGGAAAGACCAAAGGTCCATCTAGCCCAGCATCCTGTCACCGACAGTGGCCAATCCAGGTCAAGGGCACCTGGCACGCTCCCCAAACGTAAAAACATTCCAGACAAGTTATACCTAAAAATGCGGAATTTTTCCAAGTCCATTTAATAGCGGTCTATGGACTTGTCCTTTAGGAATCTATCTAACCCCTTTTTAAACTCCGTCAAGCTAACCGCCCGTTCCACGTTCTCCGGCAACGAATTCCAGAGTCTAATTACACGTTGGGTGAAGAAAAATTTTCTCCGATTCGTTTTAAATTTACCACACTGTAGCTTCAACTCATGCCCTCTAGTCCTAGTATTTTTGGATAGCGTGAACAGTCGCTTCACATCCACCCGATCCATTCCACTCATTATTTTATACACTTCTATCATATCTCCCCTCAGCCGTCTCTTCTCCAAGCTGAAAAGCCCTAGCCTTCTCAGCCTCTCTTCATAGGAAAGTCGTCCCATCCCCACTATCATTTTCGTCGCCCTTCGCTGTACCTTTTCCAATTCTACTATATCTTTTTTGAGATACGGAGACCAGTACTGAACACAATACTCCAGGTGCGGTCGCACCATGGAGCGATACAACGGCATTATAACATCCGCACACCTGGACTCCATACCCTTCCTAATAACACCCAACATTCTATTTGCTTTCCTAGCCGCAGCAGCACACTGAGCAGAAGGTTTCAGCGTATCATCGACGACGACACCCAGATCCCTTTCTTGATCCGTAACTCCTAACGCGGAACCTTGCAAGACGTAGCTATAATTCGGGTTCCTCTTACCCACATGCATCACTTTGCACTTGTCAACATTGAACTTCATCTGCCACTTGCACGCCCATTCTCCCAGTCTCGCAAGGTCCTCCTGTAATCGTTCACATTCCTCCTGCGACTTGACGACCCTGAATAATTTTGTGTCATCGGCGAATTTAATTACCTCACTAGTTATTCCCATCTCTAGGTCATTTATAAATACATTAAAAAGCAACGGACCCAGCACAGACCCCTGCGGGACCCCACTAACTACCCTCCTCCACTGAGAATACTGGCCACGCAATCCTACTCTCTGCTTCCTATCTTTCAACCAGTTCTTAATCCATAATAATACCCTACCTCCGATTCCATGACTCTGCAATTTCTTCAGGAGTCTTTCGTGCGGCACTTTGTCAAACGCCTTCTGAAAATCCAGATATACAATATCAACCGGCTCCCCATTGTCCACATGTTTGCTTACCCCCTCAAAAAAAATGCATTAGATTGGTGAGGCAAAACTTCCCTTCACTAAATCCGTGCTGACTTTGTCTCATCAGTCCATGTTTTTGTATATGCTCTGCAATTTTATTCTTAATAATAGCCTCCACCATCTTGCCCGGCACCGACGTCAGACTCACCGGTCTATAATTTCCCGGATCTCCTCTGGAACCCTTCTTAAAAATCGGAGTAACATTGGCTACCCTCCAGTCTTCCGGTACTACACTCGATTTTAGGGACAGATTGCATATTTCTAACAGTAGCTCCGCAAGTTCATTTTTTAGTCCCTGCTCAAAGAGCTTACAATCTAATAGACAAGTGAACGGTCTGTCCGATAGGGGCAGTCAAATTGGGGCAGTCTGGATTCACTGAACGGTAAGGGTTAGGTGCCGAACGCAGCATTGAAGAGGTGGGCTTTAAGCAAAGACTTGAAGACGGGCAGGGAGGGGGCTTGGCGTAAGGGTTCAGGAAGGTTGTTCCAAGCATAGGGTGAGGCGAGGCAGAATGAGCGGAGCCTGGAGTTGGCGGTGGTGGAGAAGGGTACTGAGAGGAGGGATTTATCCTGTGAACGGAGGTTACGGGCGGGAACGTAAGGGGAGATGAGGGTAGAGAGGTAGTGAGGGGCAGCAGACTGAGTGCATTTGTAGGTAAGAAGGAGAAGCTTGAATTGAATGCGGTATCTGATCGGAAGCCAGTGAAGTGACCTGAGGAGAGGGGTGATATGAGTATATCGGTTCTGGCGGAATATGAGACGTGCAGCAGAGTTCTGAACAGACTGAAGGGGGGATAGATGGCTAAGTGGGAGGCCGGTGAGGAGTAAGTTGCAGTAGTCCAGGCGAGAGGTAATGAGAGCGTGGAAGAGATTTCGGGTGGTGTGTTCAGAGAGGAAAGGGCGAATTTTGCTGATGTTAAAGAGGAAGAAGCGACAGGTCTTGGCTATCTGCTGGATATGCGCAGAGAAGGAGAGAGAGGAGTCAAAGATGACTCAGAGGTTGCGGGCAGATGAGACGGGGAGGATGAGGGTGTTATCAACTGAGATAGAAAGTGGAGGAAGAGGAGAAGCGGGTTTTGGTGGAAAGACGATAAGCTCGGTCTTGGACATGTTCAGTTTCAGGTGGCGGTTGGACATCCAGGCAGCAATGTCGGATAAGCAGGCCGATACCTTTGCCTGGGTCTCCGCGGTGATGTCTGGTGTGGAGAGATACAACTAGGTATCATCAGCATAGAGATGATACTGGAAACCATGAGATGAGATCAGGGAGCCCAGGGAAGAGGTGTAGATTGAGAAGAGAAGGGGTCCAAGGACCGATCCCTGGGGAACACCAACAGATAAGGGGATGGGGGTGGAGGAAGATCCATGAGAGTGAACTTTGAAGGTGCGGTGGGAGAGATAGGAGGAGAACCAGGAGAGGACAGAGCCCTGGAACCCAAATGAGGACAGTGTGGCAAGAAGTAAGTCATGATTGACAGTGTCAAAAGCGGCGGATAGATCCAGGAGGATGAGGATGGAGTAGTGGCCTCTGGATTTGGCAAGGAACAGGTCATTACAGACTTTAGAAAGTGCTGTTTCTGTCGAGTGAAGAGGGCAAAAACCGGATTGAAGCGGATCAAGGATGGCATGAGAGGAGAGAAAATCAAGGCAGCGGCTGTGGACTGCGCGCTCAAGTGTCTTGGAGAGGAAGGGTAGGAGGGAGATGGGGCGGTAGTTGGAGGGACAGGTAGGGTCTAGTGATGGTTTTTTGAGGAGTGGCGTGACTACAGCATGCTTGAAGGTGTCGGGGACAGTTGCAGTGGAGAGAGAGAGGTTGAGGATATGACAGATGGAGGGGGTGATAGTAGGAGAGATGGTGTTAAGTAAGTTGGTGGGGATGGGATCAGAGGAACAAGTGGTGCATTTTGAGGAGGAAAGAAGGCGGGCGGTTTCCTCCTCAGAGATATCAGGAAAGGAGGAGAAGGAGGTCTGGGTTGGTTGGTTGAGGGAGAGGGTTGAAGGGTGAAGAGGAGGAGGTGGCTTGGTAGTGAACTCAAGGTTGATCTTTTGCACCTTGTCGCAAGTAGTCAGCCAGTGATTGAGGAGAGAGTGACGGGGGGGTGGGAGCGGAGGGCACTTTGAGGAGGGAGTTAAGGGTGGCGAAGAGACGACGAGGGTTAGAGCTGAGAGAATTAGTCAATTGGGTGTAATAGTCCTGTTTGGCAAGGAATAGTGAGGACTGGAAGGAGGATAGCATGAATTTGTAGTGAAGGAAATCTGAATGGGTGCGAGATTGCCTCCAGAGGCGTTCAGCAGATCGGGCGCAGGAGCGAAGGTAACGGATGCAAGGGGTCAGCCAGGGCTGGGGATTAGTACGCCTTGTGGGACGGGAGGTGGATGGTGCAAGGGTGTCCAGAGCAGAGGAGAGAGTGGCATTGTAAGCGGAGACAGCCTCGTCAACAGACTCAGAGGACATGATGGAGGGGAGGAGATTAGAAATACTAGATGATAAGGTGGGAGGGTCAATAGTCTGGAGATTCCTGGAAGTAGTGGTTAATGTTGGGCGGGGCTGAGGGGGAGGGTGAAGAAGTGTGAAGGTGATCAGGTGATGATCAGAGACAGGAAGAGCTGAGGTGTGGAAATTGGAGGGTGAGCCAGAAGAGGAGAGGACGAGGTCAAGGCAATGGCCATCACGGTGAGTAGGGGTGGTGGAACATAGCTGGAGGTTGAAGGAGGATGTTAGAGTGAGGAACTGAGAAGCGTGAGAGTTGGACAGGTCATCAACGTGTATGTTGAAGTCTCCGAGAATGAGGGATGGAGATGAGGGTTCAAGAAAAACAGAAAGCCAGGCATCGAAGTCGGTGATGAAGGAAGGGAGGGATTTATCAGGGGGGCGGTAAATGACTGCCACTCTGAGTGGCAACGGGTAGAATAGACGGATGGAGTGGACTTCAAAGGATGAGAAGCAGTGAGACTGAGTTAGGAGGAGGGGTTGGAAGCTACAGGAGGGCGAGAGTAGTAACCCGACGCCTCCTCCACGGCCAACTAGGCGGGGAGTATGGGAGAAGAGATAGCCTCCATGGCATAGAGTCCTCCCTCCCGAGTTGCAGACACCCCCTCCGTGCCTCCGTTCCGAGTGGCACACCTCTCCTCTTCCTCCCTTCGTCCCTCAGTGACGTGTTGCGAGGGCCGCCCCGCCCTCAACGTCATCGCGTTTTGACGCGAGGGCGGAGCTACAGTGACTGGAGCCTGCAGGCCAAACCGGATATCTCGGGCGCCTCAAGTTTCCGGCTTGAGGCTTCAAAGTGCCTTTTATATATATAGATTTCATGAAGTGTAATTTTCTAGTTTTTGTGTTAATGGCAGGTTAAACAACCACTCTCTATCTATCCATTCCACCACATTCATGATTTTATGAACTTCTATCCACTCTCAGTTGTCTATTCTCCAAGCTGAAAAAGCCTTAACCTGTTGCATTCCTTTATTTTTGTTACCCTTCTATGAACCTTTAGTTCTGCTGTATCCTTTTCAGACTGCACTTGCTCATATAGTGTAATGTGTGCCTAACATGACAATCAACAAATCAGCTACAATATTCTGGACAACCTACAGTGGTCTCAAGGATTTATTTGGCTGGCCTTACATAATAAATTACAGAAGTCCAAACATGAATATTACTTAAGACAACAGAGACTTGGACGAGTATAATCAAAATCTAAGGAACATCTTGAAAATCACAGCCTTCTAAGATAAGGGGTCCCCAGAACTATGTCCCACAGCCAAATTTTATACAGCAGGTGTCAACAAAGAAGCAGGTTACACTCAGCTCTTAGAGAGAGAGAGAGACTATCATCACAGGTATGCAATCAGCAGCTGCTGCCTATTCTAATACCAACTGCCCTTACCAGCATCTTGAGCACATATAAAAATCGCATTAACATTCCCTCTCAATGACGATCTCACGAGCCTCAGATGTTCATCCTCCACCTCTTCTTCCCCCCATCACAGACTTCCCATATCTGATCCCCTTAACTATCAGCCGTATGAAAAAGTAGGGAACTGATCCAGATAAAAATGGGAGAGAAAAAAGGAGCAACATTCCTGAACATTTGAAAGACAAACCATCAGTAATATTTCTAGATTTCCCAGAAGTTAGTAATAACAGCCTAATCTGCCATCTCCCCATTTTCCCAGAATTTCAAATCAGGAGAGGCCCCTGTACTCCACCTACTCAAAGTCTGAGAGAACCTTCCAATCCTGAATGTAACTCACCTTGAGCTGCTACTGAAAAAGTGTGAGCAAAATCCAAATAAATAAATAAAATCCCCACCCCCCTGCCAATGATTTGAAATACACTGTAGTTCCATATAAAGGTGAACAATTGAGTCCCACAGGATCTAAACCTTGACCGTATTTATGCAACCCCACATTATATAAGGTCTACAGTGTATGGAGACCTCACCTTAAATCATTTCCATATCTACCCTTTTCTTCAGCTGAGCCCCAATTTCTATAATAAACCAGAACACACAAAAGGGGAGATTTCCACACAAGAAATTCTACACACAAAAGGGGAGATTTCCACACAAGAAATTCTACACACAGACAGACATTAAAAAATCTTACCAGCGTCACTCTGTTATGAACAGGATCTCTCACTGTATGAATGTAAGTTCCAACCTGCTGGAAAGTGCAATCATCTACATAAGAGGATTCAGGAAGTGTAGAAGTACTGCTCAGTTCAGGAACAGGAGACAACAGCATTGCCTGGTAATTGAAGAGAACAGCACATTTTATGGATCACTCACTAATTACTTTGTAGGTGGGCAATACTAGCAACAGAACTTTCCTCTTTATTACCATAAATAAATAAGTTTTACTGGGCATCAGGCATATGTGGACATGGAGAAGGGGGAAAAAAAAACACCAAACAAAATAACACACACACACACAACCCACCTCCGTCAAAGTTCTAATGTATTTTTTATTTTAATTTACTCTACATGGTTCATAACAAAACAACAAACATAACATTAGAACGTGAGCCCTTACTGACACCTATTTTGTAGGCTGTAAGTTCATGCACTAATCCTGTGCGGCAATGTAGATATTCTAGCTGATTAACACAAAAATGCCCATTCTCCACCCTCCAGACACACCCTCTCCACAGAAAAATAAAAAATTTCAGATTGTACACACAGATTGCAAAATCACCATGAAAGGAAATTTGTATTAACACCACCAAATCTGAATTTGCATTAATATTTTCCTACCAGGTAATCAAATGGTGGAATATGCTTCCAAATTATTTATCAGTAACAAATCACCCAACTCTCTACATATTACTTATTCACAAACAGTAGTAGAAGATTGTTATTGAATCAGTCAGAACCGCATGCTACCACCACATTGGCATTATGCTTAAGCCAAACTATTGATCTAGGTGGGCATGTCATCGTCATCGATCCAATTTTGTATATTTTTTTTGTATAAATGTTTATATATATATATATATATATATGTGCTCAGTTTCCTAAATGGAAAAACACAAAAATACTTAGCTCCATATGATTTTTCTTTTTCACCCCAGTGTTCCATAAGATAATCCAAAATCAATCAGGAGACTTGTCTTATCAAATTAGTCTCCTGACTGATGACGATTACATGCCCACCTAGATCAATAGTTTGGCTTAAGCATAATGCCAATGTGGTGGTAGCATGCTGTTCTGACTGATCCAATAACAATCTTCTACTACTGTTTGTGAATAAGTAATATGTAGAGAGTTGGGTGCTTTGTTACTGATATATGTTTACCCCCTCCTGTTTGAAGTAATCAGGGTGCTAAAAATATTGAGGTTCCAAATTATTTATAGCATCAGTCAACTTACCGTATTTTTCGGACTATAAGACACACCGGACCATAAGACGCACCTAGGTTTTAGAGGAGGGAAATAGGAAAAAAAAATTTTACTTTTTCCCTCCTCTAAAACCTAGGTGCTCCGGTGCGTCTTGTCCGAGTTTTGGATCGCCGTCCCCTACTTACGCGATGCCATGTTCCCTGGTGGTCTAGTGACATCGGGGCAGGAAAGAGCCCCCTCTTTCCTGCCCATCGCGCTGCTCTCCGTGCTCCTGACTGCTTCCTGACGGTCTCGGCGAGATTCAAAATGGCCGCCAAGAATCTCGGCAGCCATTTTGAATCTCGCCGAGACCGTCAGGAAGCAGTCAGGAGCACGGAGAGCAGCGCGATGGGCAGGAAAGAGGGGGCTCTTTCCTGCCCCGACGTCACTAGACCACCAGGGAACATGGCATCGCGTAAGTAGGGGACGGCGATCCAAAACTCGCTACCTTCAGACTATAAGACGCACCCCCCATTTTCCTCCCAAATTTTGGGGGAAAAAAGTGCGTCTTATAGTCCGAAAAATACGGTATATGTTGTTCAGAAAATTGCTTAAAACGTGGTTATTTCAGAAATTTGTTTTATCACAATTGTTATCAATGTTTATTTTACTGGTATTGTATATTCTGGGTTTTTGCCCCATTCTTTATTGATTGTGAGCTGCGCTGATCTAATTTTGGTATGTGCAGCATACAAGAATCGATTGTAATGTAATGTACACAGTTATTTCAAGGAAGCACAAAAATACTCACAGACTCCACTTTGAAAGCAACACAATGTAAACCAGTGGTTCTCAAACCTGTCCGGGGGGGGGGGGGGACCAACCGCCAGCCAGGTTTTTAAGATATCCGTAATGAATATGCATAAACACTAATTATTCCAGGGTTAAATACACTACTCAATAACTGTACTCAATATTATAAATATCAACTCCTAACAGTTATATTCAATACTCTTTATTCATTATATAACATATATTTTTAACTTCTCCACATATAAGAAAATACCTACATTCATCCTCATTCACACTCTTTCAAACTACTTCACATCTCAAGACCACTAACTAATACATTGAATGCCTATCTACCAACCTAAGCCCTTAAGTTCTACTAGTCCATATATTCTATGTGTTATATAATGCATAAAGAGTATTGAATATAACTGTTAGGAGTTGATATTTATAATGAATATGCATGAGAGGAGATTTGTATATATTGTATATATTTGTATTTCTCATTCTGTAAATGGCGATCGCCATTACGGCATAATGTAAGCCACATTGAACCTGCAAAAAGGTGGGAAAATGTGGGATACAAATGCAACAAATAAATAAAATAAATAAATATAATGGAGGTGAAAGGCATGCATATTCATTAGAATTATCCCAAAAACCCATGTGGCTGGAGGACCCCAAGACAGGTTTGAGAACCACTGGTGTAAACCACTACATCATTGCTATATGTCTGTAACAACGTGAACACTGTTGTGATTTATTATTTGCAGAGAATTAAATCAAATATATGTTCTGAATTTGACAATATAAACAAACTGCTGCGATGATATATATTTAAAATTGATGTGAAAATATAAAATACAATTTTAAGACAAAATATTTTTCCTGGTTTTGAGATAAGGTGACAAACACCTAATAAGAAACAGATGCAACAGTTAGAATATATCAAAAAAGTGGTCTGGCCTCTCACCTCATCTAGCAGTGCTAGAGTCCTCGTCAGCTGTTTAGCTGGTGTACCGATACTCTCCAGAGGGGTACTTGGCCGAGGCATTGGGTTGGACATTGTGAGGGATGGAGACGGCAGTCCTTGAATAAAAACCTTTCCCACCTTTTGCAGAAAGTGAAAATAATTGAAAATATAAAATAAATCTGTCTCTACTTTCTTCAGCGAGGATATCATGAAGGTCTTAAAGCAGAAGTACCTCCTAAACCATTCATTACCAGAACATCAGTTACACAAACTTTATCCAAATAAATGAATACAAAATATAGCTTTAGACAAAGGGGCTCCAATTCTTGCTATCCAGTTCCATAAATAATAGCCACTAAAGCTCACTTTTGACAATTTATTGTATAAGAAAATTAAAGCAGTAGCTTCAGCAAAAAGACAAAAACAGCAATGAATTCTGGTTCTTTTCCTTCATAAATGTACAAAGGCATTAAGCCCATAAACCAGGTTCCGCAGGTGCAATTCCACCAAAGATCCAACAACATTCTTCTCAACCTCAAAAACTCTAACCATTCAGATCAAAATGAAGGGAAGCACTTACCCGAACTACTCCAGTGTACAGTACCAGGTTGCCATTGACTTCCAGGACCAACATTGTGTCAATATGCTGCCAACGTCAAGCACAAGTCAGAAATTACTTCAGAAATAAAAATCTGCAGATAGCACCTATAACAGTAACATTCATGACATCTCTAACTTACCTCTACAGGTGATGCATCTTTGGCTGGGAAACTGGCAACAGAGCCAAAGATCAATTGTGACTGGTTATTGCTCTCCTGAAACTTTACCAGTCTGGAAGGACAAACAGTTTTGAAAAACGCATAACACAACCGACAATAGAAAATGATTATTGTTTAAAGGTGTCTTGCTGAAGAACCTACAGTAGAGTCAGCTACCTTTGTTGATAAACGTTTCTGCAAATATGAGGTCTACAAAGATTTCTTTGGGGGCCTGCATCAGAGCAGATGGCCAGAAAAAAAAAAAACCTACTCTGCCCATTTAAGGAGTAATTTTATAAAGGACTTTCAAAGCATAAAATGGCTTTTTACAAAAATTACCCCAGAGCAAAAGCAAGTGCAGTGCCAAGAAGGCAGTAACTTTTATGGGATCCATGTGTAGGCATGTTCTGAAGTAGAGTTTTGGGTGCAATGCAGACAAGAGTTGTGCTATATTTGCACTTTCACAAGGGAGTTAAGGCTTGGTTATGAGATCAAGCAAACTATAAGCCTTAACTCCCTTGTGAAAGTGCAAGTTGAAAGTAATATATTTTATTTCTGGTTTTGCTTTATCTGAAATTGTTTGCCCGATTGTTGTAAACTGCCTCAAAGATTTTCAAGAAGCAATACGAATAGATTGGCAAGCAAGAAGACTCAGCTTGTAATGGAAAGGAAACAATGAAAAAGTTACAGGGAAGTATTACCCAACTTGGAAATCCAGAAGTTTAAAGTAACAACTCCTTTAAATAATTTCTCCTATAAATCCCATGAGGCATGTTAACCTGAAGGAGAGAGAGACATGCAAGCAAGATCTGGGCAGCGCTGATTACTCAGCAGCTTCCAAGTGATGTAGACAGGCTCAACTTTCATACAGGGAGGAATTTTAAAGGAGTGTTTTTTTAATCTTTGGGGAGGGGGGAGAGAGACAGAGAGAAGGAAGGCAGGTGGGGAACAGAGGAAGGTTCTTCAGTTCAGAATGCCCTGCCTAATCCCCTAGGCAAGATTTCCTGCCCTTCCCCAGTTCCTTAATCTCATTCAGCTTCTGAGACAGGAAATTTCTGGACTCACATGTGTACCCTCTTGTGACAACAGATATAAATATAGAAAGACAGATAAATATATTTTGATTGCCTTTTGGCAACCTTTAAGGCAGTTTGCAACATCACGCAAACAAAAACAGATAAAGCAATAATAAACCCTGAGAAAATATGCATGTAATTTAAAAATCATAAAATACCCCTTTATAAAGAAACTTAAGGGCCCTTTAACCAAACAGCTGTAAAAAGTGGCCTTAGCGAGAACTTACACAGGTCATTCAGATGCATTGAGGCCATTTTTACCACTGGCGTAAAAAGGCCAATTTCCTGAATTTTTCAATAATGGCCACACAGTAATGTTCACATTAGCGCGTGAGCCCCTACTGCCATCTATTTTGTAGGCAGTAGGGACTTACATGGTAAAAAGTCTGTAATTTTAGTGTGCTTAAAGGTAATCTCATTCTGCTCGACACAAAAACGTAGATAGTAGCAACAAATAAAGCTGTAAAATTTCACGTTGAAATTCCAAGCGGTTGCTGAGAAAACAGCCAAAAAATAAATAAAAAAACACTTCTAGGGGGGTTACATTTTTTTTTTTGCCTCACCCCATACATCACACAACACCGAAAGCCATTACAATTGTATGCAAAAGTTCAGCATCCCTGGTCAAACTGTACCTTGCAAAGAACCTTTAAATGTTACAAACTTAAACATTATAACTGTCACTATATAGAAAAACACAGTACATCCAGTAAATCTTCAATTAATATTCCCAAACACCAGATATGTTAGCACTTTTTAAAGCTAACAGAACCTCAGGAGGTGCAGCTCCCAGTAATAAAAATATAAAAACCCAAATCTACAGCACCCACCTCCTCATAGGTTCTGAAATCCTTAATATTTAGCTTCCACTTTTTTTAACCATATATAAATTATAAATTTGTACCCATCTTATTAGACATTTTCTTTTATATTGCCGGCTCGGTGGATCATTCTGTGACATTTGCCATGTTTCATTTTTTTCAAGGATAGTCCCCTAAAATATAGCCAAACTCGTCTTGCCAACCATTATGATCTTGGCTACATAAGGTTAATGGTCGGCAAGATAGGTTTGGCTATTTTTGAGGGGGCTATCCTTGAGAAAACAAAAGTGAAACATGGTGCTTGTCAGAGAATGATCCCCCGAGTCGACAATATAAAAGAAAATGTCTAATAAGATGAGTACAAATTTATAATTTATATATGGTTAAAAAAAGTGCATGCTAAATACTAAGGATTTAAGAACAGATGAGAAGGTAGCTGCTGTAAGTACCCAGGTTTTTATTATTTATATTCCTGTGAGCTGCACTGCTGAGGTTCTGTTAGCTTTAAGAAGTTCTTTCTAATAAAGTTAAACAAGACATCTTTGCACAATTTTTAATGTAAAATAACTGTTGATTTTAACAAATCAAAAATAATAAAATGGTGGAAATTACTCATGCAAAAGTTTGGACAGCTTTTCAGTTAATTAATACTTATCCTTTTTCTTAAACCCCTAATCTGATTGACTCATTAGGCCTTCAATTAATCAGATGATGACAATTCCATTGAAGAATGAATACATTAAGCCTTCAAACTTCTCAGTTTGTGATTGTTTTCTTTACTTTCAGCAACCATGGGCTTCTTTAAAAAAAAAGCCATCTAAGCATTTTGAAAAAAGAAGGTAATTCAATCGCACAAATCTAGATTTATCATGAATTCTAGAAGAGGATCTTCAATCTATTACAGAATTCAACACTACATTCAATCACCACCAAAAACAAGAGGAGATCGAAGATCCTCCACAATTTTATCTGCTATAGTCTTAAAAAAAAAAAAAAAGAGAGGGGGACATCTGAATTGGGGGGGGGGGGATATACATGTAAAAATCTGGTAGCTCCAGTATGCAATTGAACTAAGAACTCAGCAACCCTCCATATTCTTCTGAAAGGAAAGCTGGAATGCAAGACAAAAACACCCTTTTTACATAATGCAAGAAAATAATCTAAGATTTTATAGTTCTCATCAGCCAGCTAAGAGACTCTTTAGCTGTCAAATGTGTCTCTTGATAAGACCACATCAGCATTCACATTACAAAAATATAGCTGTATTTTTTCCTGTTAATGGGGTTATTAACACCTTTAACAGTCAGGGAACAAAAACTTATAGGAAGCACATCACTTCAAATACTACCCCATACTGATCCTCAAGAACTAACTGAAAATCATGCAGGCAAATCACCAAGCATACAGGTACTAATGCTTGTCCATGCATCCAGAGCTAGTATCTCACTTCCAACGCATTCCAACGAGACTGACATTCCACAGCAAACAGTGACAATCTCAATGGGATTATTATACAATGAATAAAAGAATATACATTAACTAACGTGCAGCTCCATCCACATTGTAATTTGAAAAAAAACAAACATCTGTTTGCTCCTCTCAGGGGTACAAACACAGCAAGGAAAAAAACCCAACTTTTAACTCCCAGGCTTCCAGCACCCAGCTGGGCTCCTTGTAGACAGTTTTATAGCCCTGGGTCTTCTTTCTCCCCCCCTCTTCCTTGGGAGGGGCCAAAACACTGCAAGCAGTTCCAAAAAATCAAACAAACACAGTTCTTGAGGCTTCAGCACACAGCTCAAACCCCTTCAGCTTCTTTTAGGCTTTTTAGCCACAGTTCACACTCCACCTTCTTCCTGCTGGGCTCAGCCCACTCCGGGAAAATCTCTCATCCCTCTTCAACCAGAACTCTTTAAACTCAAAGTTCATTCACAGCCTGAGCTCTGGAAAATGAAAAGGCCCCACCCATCTGGGTCACTCTGTCTAAGCTCTGACCCATCCTCCCACATGACCTTTCCTCTTTCCTCTCTTAGCCCAGTTACCATACCATGAAGTTACCTGGTCCCTTATTTTGTTACCTAAGGAGTGAGCCCAGGCTGAGAGGTCCATAGGCTATTCCTCGCTCTCCTCTCTTTCTCTCTGCCCAGCTTCTTGATACTCCATGGGCTCCCCGTCCCACCCACTTTGCAGCTGTTCCTCTTTCCCTTGATTACCCTGCAGGGGCACCACCCTTTCCTTGTTAGCGTTCTCCCCCTGTTCCTGCTGGGGAAGGTAATCTCTGTACCAGGCTTTGCCCCGAGGTTGCTGGGAAATGTAGTCTCTTCCTCTCCTCCATTTTACAGGGGTCACGAACCTTTCTCTGTTCTCTCTCGGGGGATGCTGGGTAATGTAGTCCTTTTTCCTCCACCCTTTTCTAGGGGGCATTACTACTTCTCTTGCTCTCTGGGGATGGAATGGAGGCAAGGCTCTGTTCTGCCTAGGTCTGCTCGTGAGCCACCTCCCTTCTTCCTCTTCCACTTCCATCTTATCTACCCCCAGGTCCTCTCCTTCTCAGACAAGGTCATCGCCACTATGCTGAGAGCGAGGAAGCGCTCTACTTCTACTGCTTACGCCAGGGTTTGGCGTACGTTTACAGCGTGGTGTGAAGCAGGCTCACTTTCTCCCTTCACTGCTTCAATTTCTTCAGTGTTGGCGTTCCTGCAAGAAGGTCTGGAGAAAGGCCTTTCGCTCAGTTCCCTTAAAGTCCAGGTAGCGGCTCTGGCTTGCTTCAGGGGCCGCCTAAAGGGTGCTTCCCTGGCTTCGCAGCCAGATGTGGTGCGTTTTCTCAAGGGAGTTAATCACCTGCGCCCTTCTCTGCACTCAGTGGTGCCTGCGTGGAATCTCAACCTGGTGCTAAGGGCCTTGCAGAAGCCGCCTTTTGAACCCTTGTCGAGGGCATCTCTGAAAGACCTGACGTTGAAAGCAGTCTTTTTGGTGGCTATCACTTCAGCCAGAGGAGTTTCCGAGCTCCAGGCATTATCATGTCGAGAGCCTTTCCTGCAGTTCACTGAGGCAGGAGTGTCTATTCGCACAGTGCCTTCCTTCCTGCCCAAGATTGTTTCTCGCTTCCATGTGAATCAGCAGCTCTGTCTCCCATCCTTTTGTAGGGAGGACTACCCAGAGGAGTACTCTACTCTCAAATATCTAGATGTGAGACGAGTTATCATCAGATACTTGGAAGTGACCAATGATTTCCGGAAGTCGGATCATCTGTTTGTCCTGTTTGCAGGTCCTCGTAAGGGTCTGCAGGCTGCTAAGCCTACAGTGGCAAGATGGGTCAAGGAAGCCATTGCAGCGGCTTGTGGCCGCGGGGAAGATGCCGCCTATCCGGCTGAAGGCTCACTCCACTAGAGCTCAGGCGGCCTCGATGGCAGAGGCCGGGTCCATCTCCTTGGAAGAGATTTGCAAGGCGGCAACTTGGGCATCGGCCCATACCTTCTCCAGGCATTACCGCTTGACACTGGCTGCTCGGGCAGAGGCCCGGTTTGGAGCTTCAGTGTTGCGGTCAGGGATTTCAATGTCCCGCCCTGGGTGAGTACTGCTTCGGTACATCCCACCAGTCTATGGATTGATCAGCATGATGATATGGAAGGTAAAATTATGTATCATACCTGATAATTTTTTTTCCATTAATCATAGCTGATCAATCCATAGCCCCTCCCAGATATCTGTACTGTTTATATTCTGGTTGCATTTCAGGTTCAAGTTTAGTCTTCAGTTCCTGTTCAGGAGGACTTCGTGTTCAAGTTTTTTCAAGTGGATTCTTCAAGAGTTGAGACGAGTTTGTGTTACAGTGAGCTGCTGCATTCCTCTCCCCTCCGTTTTACGGGGCTGGATTGAGACCTGAATTCTGCCGGCGCTCCCTCCTGCTTTGGCGATGTTAGGGTCAGTTAGCTCCTCCCGCGATTGCGGTTGCAGGATAAGCCAGATCCCTCCGCATCGGCGGGTGTGGTGTCCCTCCCCCGCTCCGCGGGGATGAGCTGGACGGATTCCCCTCCCCCACTTGTGTGGGGATGAGCTGGGCTAATTCCCCTCCCCCGTTTCGGCGGTGGTGAGCTGGGTAGAGTGTCCCTTTGTGGGTGTAATTCTCTAAGTGCTGAGCCCTGCGGATGGAGCTTTGATATCGACATACTGAGGAGTTTCCGGCAGCGCATGACCACATGTGGGGAGGCGGGGGGGTTGCTCTCTGTCTCCGCCTGCTGGTGGATGGACACGGCCCACCAGTCTATGGATTGATCAGCTATGATTAATGGAAAGAAAATTATCAGGTATGATACATAATTTTACCCTCTTGAAGAAAGGAGAAACAGGGGTGATATGATACAGACGTTCAAATATTTGAAAAGTATTAATCCGCAAACGAACCTTTGAGATGCGAAGGAGGTAGAACGAGAGGACATGAAATGAGATTGAAGGGGGGCAGACTCAAGAAAAATGTCTGGAAGTATTTTTTCACGGAGAGAGTAGTGGATGCTTGGAATGCCCTCCCGCGGGAGGTGGTGGAAATGAAAACGGTAACAGAATTCAAGCACGCGTGGGATAAACATAAAGGAATCCTTTTCAGAAGGAATGGATCCTAAGGAGCTTAGCCGAGATTGGGTGGCAGAGCCAGTGGCGGGAGGCGGGGATAGTGCTGGGCAGACTTAACGGTCTGTGCCAGAGCCGGTGGTGGGAGGCGGGACTGGTGGTTGGGAGGCAGGGATAGTGCTGGGCAGACTTATACGGTCAGTGCCAGAACCGGTGGTGGGGAGGCGGGGATAGTGCTGGGCAGACTTACACGGTCTGTGCCCTGAAAAGGACAGGTACAAATCAAGGTAAGGTATACACAAAAAAGTAGCACATATGAGTTTATCTTGTTGGGCAGACTGGATGGACCATGCAGGTCTTTTTCTGCCGTCATCTACTATGTTACTATGTTACTATGTTACAGGGCTGGCTCCATAAACCCAAAACAAGCATATTACACACATACATTCTAACAACCAAACAACCATTTAAACCATATATCTTGCAGGATAAAAAGCAGAAGCCAAGGAGAACCCATGTTCCCAGGCAGATGTATATATTTTCAAACTGAGGTATGGGGGGAGGGTTGTGGGGAAGAGAGTGGAGGGTTAGGTCTCGTAAGAACAGGGAGGGTGGGTAATTCTGTTTAATACAATTTCTCGTAGTATGGTTTATTGAATGTTAACTGACAGTTGGAATGGTTATGGGGGTATCTTGTACAGGGGGAAGCGGGGAAAGTTGTTAAACTTTGATGACGACGGAGTTGGTTCTCTTTGTATAATGTCTACTTGAATTGTATATTAGCCTATCTCCTCAATAAAAATAATTGAATCATATATTTTCAAATTGATAGCATGATATGAAACATGTAGTCTAAAATAGCACTAATAATTAAAAAAAAGACCTCAAGTACTATTATTAACAACTTTAGTACATAAGTACATAAGTAATGCCATACTGAGAAAAGACCAAGGGTCCATCGAGCCCAGCATCCTGTCCACGACAGCGGCCAATCCAGGCCAAGGGCACCTGGCAAGCTTCCCAAACGTACAAACATTCTATACATGTTATTCCTGGAAATTTGGATTTTTCCAAGTCCGTTTAGTAGCGGTTTATGGACTTGTCCTTTAGGAATCCGTCCAACCCCTTTTTAAACTCTGCTAAGCTAACCGCCTTCACCACTTTCTCCGGCAACGAATTCCAGAGTTTAATTACACGTTGGGTGAAGAAAAATTTTCTCCGATTTGTTTTAAATTTACTACACTGTAGTTTAATCGCATGCCCTCTAGTCCTAGTATTTTTGGAAAGCGTGAACAGACGCTTCACATCCACCTGTTCCACTCCACTCATTATTTTATATACCTCTATCATGTCTCCCCTCAGCCGTCTCTTCTCCAAGCTGTATAGCCCTAGCCTCCTTAGTCTTTCTTCATAGGGAAGTCGTCCCATCCCCGCTATCATTTTAGTCGCCCTTCGCTGCACCTTTTCCAATTCTACTATATCTTTCTTGAGATGCGGCGACCAGAATTGAACACAGTACTCAAGGTGCGGTCGCACCATGGAGCGATACAACGGCATTGTAACATCCTCACACCTGTTTTCCATACCTTTCCTAATAATACCCAACATTCTATTCGCTTTCTTAGCCGCAGCAGCACACTGAGCAGAAGGTTTCAGTGTGTTATCGACGACGACACCCAGATCCCTTTCTTGGTCCGTAACTCCTAACGTGGAACCTTGCATGACGTAGCTATATATATATATATATATATTATATATATATATATATATATATATATATATATATATCAGACCAGCACATAGCCAGTACTCCAAAGCAGTAGCATCCAAAGTTTTAGCTGACCCCGAGTCAGGTTATCGCTACTTCCATGCTCGAGCCAACTTGTGCATCCTGCAATTTGTCTGGATCCTCAAAATATTTTGTGATGTTATTCAAAATAATATGTAGGTGCGCTGGGTATAGAATACCATATTTGCCCCAATCTTTTTAAACTGGTCAGATATGAAACTGCACATCTTTAAAGTATTGCCTTTCAGATCTGGTAAAATCAAGATGATATGCCCCTGGTGCAACAGCGGGGATTTAAGCTTGGTGGCCTGCAATACAACCAAAGCACGAGGATAGTGTAGAATCTTTGCCAAAATCCAGTGCAGGTATTGGCTATTACCAACAGGAATGTAATAAGCACACTCCACCTCAAACATCGGTACCAGCTTCAAATCCATCAACTGAGGAAGAAATTTCTCTAGAAAGGCTTCCGTATTATTCGACTCCAGGCTCTCCTGTAGCCCTAAGATTCTTATATTATTCCATTGCATTCTTTTGTTTATATCTTTTTGAAATCTCTAATGCCGCAACACATTTCGTATTATGCTGCACTTCTACCAGGGTGTCAGCCTCTATGCAATCAATATGCTGTGAAGTCTCGCCGAATTTGTTTCAAACCAGGGACATCTTCCTGTAAAACCTGTAAGGAGTCCTTATTTTCTTTACGGTCCTTAATTTGTTGTATTTCCACCAACACTGCTTGTAAAGATCTCTCTGGTTCCTTCTCCATGCTGACTTTATACGGTGAAGGTGACTCATGTTTAGAGCGTTAAACATTTTGAATAGACGAAGATGAATATTCTAAATTTGTGAGTTTTATCTCAATATGCTGCGGTGGGAAATAGTCTTACTACGAATAAATTTCAAGTCAGTGTAAATGCTGTTTGGAGCTGAATTCTGCCAGGGGTAGCAGGAGTACCAGGCTTAAGCAACCATCTTGGATCTAAACTGCACCCCATTAGAACAAGTTTCACCACACTGTTCTCCAGGAGGAAAGAGCTCTTTCATAAGTACATCCTTAAACTGAGAATGTGGCCAAGATACTCTCAATGAGATATCTTGGCCACAATATCAGAGGGATATAATGAACCAATAGTTCATATGAAACCAGGAGAGGAATTAGGGTGTTCTATTTATTAAAAAAAAAAAAATATATATATATATATATATATCAGATTTCAAGCTTCTTTGGGTCACAACAGTTAAGTGCACGCTCCGGTTAACTGCATGTATTTCTTTAGTCCCAGACCCTAGCACTTAGGAAGAGTGGGGAAAAAATCCCAAAAGCAAGAACAAACACTCGTAGATGGCTTTAGGAAATGTTAAAAAGTTATTTCTACCCAAGGACATGTAACAGAGTGAGAGAGGTGTCCAAACCTTTGCATCTCATTGGACAGTTTTCTTATTTAGGGCTCTGTTTACTAAGGTGCACTAGCATTTTTAGCGAGTGCACAAAATTAGTGCACGGTGTAGGCGCCCATAGGAATACTGTGGGCGCCTACATAGTTAGCACGTGCTAAAAGCACTAATGTGCCTCTAGTGCAGCTTAGTAAACGGGGGTCCTTAACCTGTTAAAAAAAATCTGCAAATAAATATTAATTATACATTAAAAATTGCAGAAAGAATATGTTCAAATTTGAACCATGTAGAGGCTGTGCCAATTTCTGTTCACATAGGGATTCACTGAATCACACAATTTGAGCACAAATGCCTAAACCTTTGCACACAATTGTATTTTAAAATTTTCCTTCACTGAAATTTTGTTTCAGAAACAAATAATGGAGAAAGAGGACAACAACTCCTCGCAAGCAAATCAGGAGCAGAACAGAGCAAAGCTGCAATATCAAAATAATTAATAAACCTTTACCAAAAATTACATAATCACAAACGGACACAAAAGTCCTTGTGGAATGCAGAAGTCCATGTAAATAGCATTATACTAAGAACTCAACAATGGCTGTGTTTTGGCTATTCATCTGCATTAGGGCTCATAACGGTCAAAGTGCATCATCCAACTGAAGATAAACATATCAAAGGAGCATAGATCAGAATTCAAACTGATCACAAAAAGATATTGTTTTCACAAAATATAAGAAATATCCAGTTTCATCAACAGCCATGTAAAGGTATGAATCTCCTCTTGTACAATCTATTAGGGCTATATCATCACTGATATAATAAATTTGTATCCATTCTCCTTGAAAACCATTTTTCCCACACTTCAATATCAGCACATTCTTTCTACCCCCATGCCCCATGTCACAGTACCCCCCGACTGTTGGAGGAGAGCGGTGCTTCCAATTGTCATCTGACTCCTCCTCGACTTTAATGGAAAGCCTGAATGCACAGTACCAGCTGGTCTTATGAGACCTTGAAGCCCTATGTTCAGATTAAAGCTGACAAATACATACACAGCATGAATAAACATGGTTCTTCTCCTGCTGGAGGGGAAGCGAGGGTGAGAATCACATTGGGAGGAGGGGAGGGTATATTTTTGCAAAGAATGGAAAAGGATAGCAATATCCTTGGGGAAGAAGATGCCACTACCCAGGATCATTTGCCCTGGGGCCCACATCCTTATATGATCAACCCAACTTATAAGCCGGTAACACTGATTTCTCAGTTCCCAGAACTAAACTAGATCAACTGAAGGGTACCTAAGCTCCTGCATTTTTATGCAGAGAAGCCCAAAGATTATTGGACATAAAGACGCTTTTGGAAAGCCATTGTGTAAAGAATCAAGATAGTTCAATTCAAATCCATGCAACAGAATAAATGCTACAGTAATACATGCTTATCTAAACTATGTTGTATTTCTAGATATACATTAAACAAAAAGCCTCTTACCGCAATTGGTGCTGAGATTCCACCAAAAAACACAGGAACTTCTGTCCACAGAGGTCAGTGGTAATGAACACTTTTGAAGCTTGCACGTTGCTCTCTCTGCAATTTAAGATATAACTACTTCTTTTAATATCTCTTTATCTGCAGGAAGGCAGTGAATCCTATTAATCTTGGTATTCAATTCACCAGCTATTGAAGTCAAACATGGATCAAAGCTCATCAGCCACAGAGCCCCTGTCGGACTCATCTAGTTTGCTGGGATTATGAAGCTAACATTATAGAAATATCTCATCTTTCTCAGGAAACTCCTCTCAGTCCCTCCCTTGTGAATAGCTTGTACTGGGAATAAGGTCTTGTCCCAAGTACGTAATTTCTATATGGAGTTGACTTGCAGCTTCTCCCAACCTCTCAATTTCACCTCTCCATGGCTTGAGCCCTAGTTCAGAAAAGCATACACCACCTGATGACAAACTAAGCTTACCTGGAACTTGGAAAATATTTAAAAAAAAAACAAGAATGGAGGCACCAGAGAAATCTATTTTAGGATCATGGATACAAAGATCTTTTTAGGAAAAAAAAGCAGGACAGAGGATATATGACAGAAATATTCAAATACCTTTGTGGCATAAATGCACAGAAGGCTAGCCTGTTTCAATTGAAAGAAAGCTCTGGAATGAATGAGCATAAGATGAAGATGAAAGGGGACACTCAGAAGTAACCTGAGAAAATATTTCGTGGAAAGGGTAGTAAATTCATAGAGCGGAGACAAAGAATGTATCTGAATTCAAGAAAGCTTGGAGCATAAGATCTCTAAGGGAGAGGAAGGATAGTAGATAGCATGGAAAGGCATACTGGATAAGCCATATGTCTGTATCTGCGTTCATTTTTCTCTGTTTCTATATTAACAGAACTGAGTAACAGTGAATCTGAGACCAGGCAAGGTAGCTCAGTAGCAACACTTTGCACAGCATGTAGAGTATTTATATTCAGTTTCTGTCCCAGGACTCTGCTCCCAACTCAATGAAGAAATTAGGTCTTACCTGATCATTTTCTTTCCATTACTCTTTCCCATTATTCCAGAACCTATGGGACAGTTGTGTCCCATCAACCAGCAGGTGGAGATAGGTATCAGTTCCATTAGAACCTAATTAGTACTGTGCTGTACAGAGTGGAAAATTATGGCATGTCACTATACAAATAAAGGTGTTGCACGTGTACAGTGATGGACAGAAAAGCGACACATGGAGGGGCATTTTCGAAAGGGATGTCCAAGTTTTGATTTGGAAGTCCTCGCAAAATGTCCCGATCCAGGGGCGGGGAAACCCGTATTTTCAAAACAAGATGACATCCATCTTTCGTTTCGAAAATACCGTCAGGGACGACCAAATCTTTAAATTTGGTCATCCCTAGACTTGGACGCTTCTGATTTTCGGCGATTTTCAAAACCATGGATGTCCATCTTAGAAACGACCAAATGCAAGCCAGCATTTGTAGTGCACTGGTCCCTCTGACATGCCAGGACACCAACCGGGCACCCTAGGGGGCACTGCAGTGGACTTCATAAATTGCTCCCAGGAATATAGCTCCCTTACCTTGTGTGCTGAGCCCCCAACCCACTACCCACAACTGTACACCACTACCATAGCCCTTACGGGTGAAGGGGGGCACCTAGATGTGGATACAGTGGGTTTGTGGTGGGTTTTGGAGGGCTCGCTGTTTCCTCCACAAACGTAATAGGTGGGGGGGGGGGGATGGGGCTGGGTCTGCCTGTCTGAAGTACACTGTACCCACTAAAACTGCTCCAGGGACCTGCATACTGCTGCGATGTACCTGAGTATGACATTTGAGGCTGGCACAAAATATTTTGAAAGATGTTTTTTGAGGGTGGGAGGGGGTTAATGACCAATGGGGGAGTAAGGGGAAGTGATCCCCGATTCTCTCCAGTGGTCATCTGGTCAGTTCGGGCACTTTTTGTGGCTTGGTCATAAGAAAACAGGACCAGGTAAAGTCGTCCAAGTGCTCGTCAGGGACGCCCTTTTTTTTCCATTATGGGTCGAGGACGTCCATGTGTTAGGCACACCCAAGTCCCACCTTCGCTACGCCTCCAACACGCTCCCTTGAACTTTGGCCATCCCTGCGACGGAGTGCAGTTGGGGACGTCCAAAATCGGCTTTCGATTATACCGATTTGGACGTTTCTGTGAGGACGTCCATCTTCCGATTTGTGTCGAAAGATGGGCGTCCTTCTCTTTCGAAGATGAGCCCGATAGGCATGTAATAGCTAGTGTGAAAGAATGTTAATAGTAGTTTGCAATAATACATGAGGCTTCTGAATAAATCTTATTTGCTAGTATTTATCTCTGACACTTTAAAGGTTCCCAAATAGTCTCATGAATGCGTACTGTGTGTTACATGAACAGTATTTACGTAAAGAAGTGTTTGTTAGTGTACGTTCAATTCGTAAGCACACCTTTAAAAATTTGGTGCTTACTAAATCAATTTATTGCATATTAACCTAAAATTTTAAAGTAATGTGTTTCGATTCATAGGTTAACATAATAAATTTTAAAACATTTCTATAGTGGCAATCAAAAAATTCTAGCTGGGTACAAATAAACAATATATGCTGAACAGAAATGATCATAAAACAGGAAACTCATTATAAAACAAAACGTGCAAACTGAACCAAAACTGAAAATCAGGAAGTCTCCATTTTTTCCATGCATATCTCTAGGTTGAACGTACATACAAAGTGAATGGCATGCAAATATGGGTATTAAGGGGTATGACAGAATGGATGTAAAACTGAGAATAAAAGCTAAATGAGGCTGGTCACCTCTCTCTATCTGATGTCATTTGCAGGTTCCACTTCAGCTTTGCTTAGAGCTGCAAAAGCAGTGATTACAGCTCCGCCTACGTCCCGCCCACCAGAGGTGATCACACCACAGTCTTTTGAATTTTAAGAAATTCTGCGGCACATGCTATTTTCTGCCCTTTCACCTGTCTCTCTGGTGTTTCATTTGCAGATTGCAGCCCAGCTCTGCCCACACTATGCTGTCTTGTCAAGAACCACAAAAGAGGCTATCAGAGCTGTGCCTCCCTCCTGCCTACTGAAGGCAATCTCATCACAGTCTTTTAAAAATTTTAAGTACTCCTTGAAGCATTCCTAAGGAATACACACAAGGCGCACTACATGCTCCTTAGTTCACTCCTTTGTGTGCACCCCGAGTGCATACCCTATCGAGATCATGTTTTTCTCCTACAATCTCCATAATTTCCCCTTCTTTCTGGCCTTTCTAGCTAGATTCTACATGACATTGCCTACCAGCAATGATCTGGAGGAACAGGCCAGACCAGTGGTATCAAAATGCCACCATCAGTTAACAAACAACTTCTATTCCCCTATCACTCCAACATGATCATACTGCTCCTGTCTCAATCAGTAGGCTCCATACTGGCCTCCTTAATGTGCAATCTCTCCACACTACATATCACCTCATTAGAGGTCTAAGCTTGACATTCTGTATCTGGTAATGACTTAGCTCACTGATGCAGATATTTTTTTACCTGACTCAGGCCACCTCTTAGAATTTTGGCATTTCTTTCCCAACAGATCTGGGGGGGAAAGGGGGTGTCCTGACAATCTATTTTTTTTTCCAGAAAATCTTAGCAATCAAATCCATACCTTTCTGCCACATTCCTATCTGGAAAATCTCTCAGTATGGATTCCTCTCCACATCTTGATTTTCTCTTTCTCAACTACCCATCTCCCCCCCTCCCTTTGTGAATAACACTATGGCCTACCTTAATAATACATGTTCAAGAATTTCCTTATTCGGTTATACTTGGAGTTTTTAATATTAACTTAGACAATTTCACAGCACCTTTTTCTACGGACTTCCTCTGCACACAGAATTTTTATCTCACTCAGCTTGTACTTACATTTACTCATATTACAGGGCATATCCTAGATACTGTTTTCTCCACTTTATGCTTCCCTATTACTCTAGGAAAATGTCACTCCCTTCCTTTACCTTGGACAGATCATTAACTAGTAGATTTCTTTTATGACTGCTCATCTATTTGCAAAATTTCTGCTAAGCAGAATAGACTTTTTAGGGATTTTCACTACCTTACTTTAAATCTCTTGAGCAGCATATCACCTTATCCTCAGAATCTTTTTTGCTCGTTTGGCCTTCATCGCTCTCTGATTTACAAAAACTAGCTCCTCTTAGGGCAGCTTCATGCTCCTCCAGTAGGAGAGATGCATGGTATAATGGCAATCTCCTTTTACACCAGCTTCAACACTGGAAAGGTAAATGGAGAAAGACTCATTATCCTCTGCATCTCCACATCTTTAAGAACTTGGCTTCTTCCTACAAAAAAGCAATTTTGGATTCTAAAAAAAGGTAATTCTCAGAAGAAATAGAAAGAGTTCCAAGTTTTAAAACATTATACAGTTTTCTAAAATCTTGTGGCTCTCCTAGATTTTTAGAGTTTCAAACTTTGAAAGTGCCAGACCTTTATTACTAAGTCTCCACTGGTTACCAGTGGAGGCCCGCTCAATATTTAAACTATGCTGCTTTGCCTTTTTGATACTCCAAGGTCAAGCACCGCAATGTATGGTACCTCTTGTCATCGTGCTCAACAAAAATTATTAAAGCAGTTGAAGGCATTTTCTAAAATTTCAATATCCGTCAACCCAGGGGGATGTTCCATTCATTAAAGTAGAGAATGTTTTATACCTCCGATCAAGGTTGCATAAAATGGGCGGAGCAGACTCGCCCCAATGTATTAGATGTAGAGAACCTATGAGTACTTTTTATCATGCTATATGAGCCTGCCCAGTGATCAAGCTTTTTGGTTAAAAGTATCGTTTTATGGAGAGAATAATGGGGCGGAAGATATCGGTTTTGCCAGAAAGTGTTCTGTTGGGAGTTGTTACCACTTTGGGGGCGGGTACTGTCCATCATAACTTATTAGTTCATAAAGCATTCCTAATAGGTAAAAAATGCATTTTAGTAAACTGGATAAAGCCGGAGGCTCTTTCTTATTGGCAATGGCGCAACAGATTTCATGCATTACTTTTATTGGAACTCCGAGACTCTCACTTTAAATTTAAATCACAACGACAATTCTATTTAACTTGAGAGAGGTATATGCAAACTCTAGCACCTCAGGCACCAACTTGGTGAATTATCAGGCTCTGGTTGAGGGTGGGTAGCTGTGGAGGGAGTAAGATTTCCTCATTACAATTAGATAGATTTAGAAGGTATAGCATGGAGTGAGAGGAGGTGTGGAAAGGGAGAACTCTAGGAGAGGGTTTACTGAATCTTTTCCGATAGGCACGTATGGGAGGTTCTGGGGGTATTGTTCACAATAGGTGTCCTTGTTCTGGATTGTTGAATGGTGGGTTAGGTAGAGGGTGGGGCTGAGAAAGGGTTTCCCATCTCCCTTTTCAACTGTCAACGTCTTATGTGATCCGGTCTTCATGAGCCGGGTTGTTAGTATTCTCTTGGGAGGGGGGTCGATCTTAGTGGTGGCGTAGGAGGGGGGGAATGCTATCATAAACTTGGGTTGGGGTTATGGACACTGACAGTTTCTGGGTAGCCAGCTTGGCCTCTCTCTTCCCAACTTAATATATTCTGAGCTTGATAGTTGTTTAAATTGTTGTATAATTAAAGTTGTTGAAGCTCAAGTTGGAGGGGAGGGGGGTTAGGAGAGTGGGTGGGGAGGGAGTAGAAAAACATTAAAACTTCTGATGTTCCAATTATCACTTTATTTGTAGTTTGAAGGATTGTTAGCAAATTGTTGCATAATGATCATGTTGTATGTTCATTTTGAAGGATAATCAATAAAATTGTTGAAACATAAAGTAGAGAATGTTTAACAGTAGGCACACCAACATTTTTGTTTTTTTTAGGTAGCTCACGCAACAAATCAAAAGACGGAGCCTTGCTGCATCTACCTATCCTGTTTACTATTTTTACACAAGCATAAAACTAAGTGTCAAAAACCATTCCCAAAGTAAGCAACAAGGGATTGATAGCTCAGTGGCTGCAATAGTGCTCCAACATGGATTTGTACCATGCTAAGTAAGAGTAAATATGTTCAGGGATGAGCACTGCTAAAGGCAAATACATATTTGTCGATATATCTGGAAGTACTTTACTTGACTTGATATCATGCCTCACCAATAATCCGAAAGCATGTTACAATAAGCTCAAAAATGGATATAAAAAACTAAACCCTACAATCCTATCACAAGTATAAACCTAAATTATTGTGTCAATTAAATACTCAAGACATCACTCAATAACACAAGTTCACTGTGAACCAAAACCTTTCATAAAAGAACCAAGTTTTCAATTTCTTCTTGAAAGCTGGGTAATAGTTCTCACAGTACAACTCCAATAGTAATGAATTCCATAGCTATGAGTCCCCCAGTTTCATTGTGAAGAATGCAATAACCTTAATAGATCATACGAACACAAAAAAAATCATGCAAACCCAATAAAGTAAAACACAGTAGCTTAAAATGAGCATGATGTTTGATTGGCAAAGCAAAAATACTTATTACCTGTAACTGGTGTTCTCCAAGGACAACAGGCAGACTATTCTCACAAATGGGTGATGTCATCCCAAGACAGCCCAGTGCAGACACTGACTAGCTTATAGTGTAGAATTTTCTAGCAGCGTCCCACCGTGCATGTGCTGGTGCCTTCCCGCCCAATGAGGGAGAGAAGTCTTCCAGTAGGGTGAAAAAGCAAAAAGCTCAAATTAAAGACAACTCATAAGGAAGGTGGGAGAGTATGTGAGAATAGTCTACCTGCTATCCTCGGAGAACACCAGCTACAGGTTAAATATCTTTGCTTTTTCTGAGGACAAGCAGGCCTTCCTATTCTCACATCCCTAGGTACCAAGCTCACCAAAAATAAGAAAGCTAGGATAATTGAGTCTCAAAATGTCAAGACTAAAACTTCAATCTAACTGAAGCTAAATACATACTAGCTGTGAATGTGCAGCCTGGAACAGAATAAAACAGGGCCTAGGAGTGTGGACTGTCTGTGGGCTTTGGTCCGCTCCAGAAAGAAGGCTAAGGCTCACTTGCATTCTAAGGTATGCACTACACTTTTGCAAGGATGGGCATGAGGTCTTGGGGAAAATGTCAAAAGAACAATTGACTGGTTAAGATGGAACTCCAAGGCAAACAAAACAGGAAAACAAAATCTTCCATAGGCAATTAAGACAATCCACAGGAGTGGAAGTAGCCACCACAATCTTCAAGTTGATCAAAGAGATGTTTATTATCCAATATATAACAGTGCTGACAAATTGAACCGAACACGGGCCATGTTACGGCACTCAAAGCCTTCTTCAGGGGTTCTTATAAGTCAGCAAAGTTTTCATAAATACGGTTAATAGTTTTGCCGACTTGACTGTGGGCGTCTCTGACTTTCTTTGATGACTCACTGTGCTAAAATTGTGGTGGCTACTTCCACTCCTGTGGATTGTCTAAGATGGAACTCCAACACTACCTTAGGAAGGTACTTCGGGAGCATGCGGAGGACGACTCTGTTGTGATGAAAGTAAATATACGGTGGATGAGCTATCAAGGCCTGGAGCTCATTGACCCTGCAAGCTGAAGTGACCGCCACCAAAAACACGACTTTCCAGGTCAAAAGTTTCAGATGACAAGTGTCCAGAAGCTCAAAAGGAGCTTTCATCAGTTGGGTGAGGACAACGGTGAGATCCCATGACACAACGGGAGGATCAGTAGGGAGTTTGTCAACAACAAAACTCTCATGAAGAGAACAACTAAAGGCTGTTCAGAGATGGACTCACCACCTACACGATGATGATAAGGCTGCCAATTGCACCAAGATGGACCCTTACAGAGTGGGTTTTTAAACCAGACTCAGAAAGATGCAGGAAGTACTTGAGCAGTTTTTGTGTAGGGCAAGAATAGAGATCTAAGGCCATGCCCTCACACCAGACAGCAAACCTTCTCCATTTAAGAGTAACATCTATTAGTTGAAGCTTTCCTGGATGCCAGTAAGATACAGAGACACACCCTCACACAATCCAAGGGACCCGAATTCTATGCTCTCAACATCCATGAGGGCCAGAGATTAGAGGTTGGGATGTAGAAGACCCTGCGTTATGCGTGATGAGGGTTGGAAAACAGTCCAATCTCCATGCATCTTCAGAGGACAACTCCAGAAGAAAAGGGAACTAGATCTATCGCAGCCAGTAGGGTGCGATCAGAATCGTAGTGCCCCGATCTTGCCTGAGTTTCAGCAAACTCTTCTCTATGAGAGGAATGGGAGGATATGAATACAGAAAATCCTGTCCCCAATGCAGAATGCCACTAGTCTCCCATTTGAACTGAGCCCGAAGCATAAATGAGGGACCTTGTTGAGATGATTGGCGAAAAGATCCACCAAGGGGGTGCCCCAATCTCGGAATATCTTCTGAGCTACACCCATGTTGAGAGACCACTAGTGCAGTTGCAATATCCTGCTCAGTCTGTCCACCAGGCAGTTGCTCTTTCTGGGTAGGTAAGTGGTAGGGAGGTCCATCCCGTGAAGAAGAGCCCACTGCCACATGTCTGTCACTTCCAGACACAAGGAGTAAGATCCTATACCCCCTGATTATTGACATAGAGCATCGCAACTCAGTTGTCAGTTTGAATGTGCACAATTTGGTTCTGGTGTCGACCTCTGAAAGCTTTTAGAGCGTTCCACATGGCCCAGAGCTCGAGGAGATTGATGTGAAACTGAACTTCCTGAGCGGATCATTCACTAGCCCCGAATGTGAAGCCCAGCCACATGAGCTCCCCAACCCAGCTTGGAAGCATCCGTAGTCAACACCTGAGGCGTTGAGAGCATTGGTGGAATTTGGAATGGAAATCCCACAGTCAAATTGACCGGTCTCGGGGCCTGCTAATAGCGCCCGGTGTTGAAGCAGGTGCACTCCCAATGGATGCCAATATCAGAGCAGCCATGAAGGTTGATGCCACTGGTGCCAAAGACGATGGTCCAACATTTGTAGAGCCATAAAGATGCTCCATTTGAGCCAATCGCACCCTCTGGGTTCTCACCTGCATATGCAAACAGGGATCACAAACAGAGGGGGGTCATGATTTGGCCCAAGGCATCCGATGAACCACTTGTGCAGGTCTGTGACAGAAATCACATGCCTTGGCACACTACTTGAAGCCACTGGGGGTCTTCTTGGACATCGAAAAAAGAATCAGCTAAATTAAACTCCTCAATCTTGAGCTGCAAAAAAGAGGAGTGTTCAACCGCACGGCCACTCACGAAAAAGAAAGAAAACCTAAAAATGCCGAAAGAGAACTAAAATAAAAAAGTAATAGGAAGGTAACTGAAGAGGAAAAAAAAAAAAAAAAACACACCTGCACCAGAAGGCACTCACTGAAATCGAGAGCACAGCGTAAGGGAGAGAACACAAAGTGCTTTGAACACACCAGCGCATGAGCTCTGGGATGCTGCAAGAAAATTCTATACCGAAAGCTAGTCCGCGCCTGCAACGGGCTCCGTCAGGATGACATCACCCACATGTGAGAATAGGAAGGCCTGCTTGTCCTCGGAGAGCCAATGCAATTCTACCAAAACCAGTGATACATGTTCAAAAGCATTTATTCATCAACAGTCTAGCAGCTGTGTTCTGTACCAGCTGCAAATCTCCTCAACTGGTATTCTGAAAGGCCACAATAAAGACTTTTACCAGAATCTAATAAGAGATGTTATGTATATATGAATCAACGTGGCCAAGTCTTTCTTATCCAATGGAGAGTGAAGTCAGCAAAATATAAACCTAAGACAGAAAAGCATGAATTATGCAAGACAAGGAAGAGAAGCAGGATTAAGCCCTAATATTTCTGAATTATTATTCACATTGGACTGATTATCACACTTGTAGGTACTACCCATCTATTCAAGTTCATCTATGAGGCTTCAGTGCAGAATACTGCTGAAACTTTTCCAAAAATATCACTTTCAAATTAAGGGCATTTCATGACTCCTGTTAATATCGGTTAAAAAAAACAAACAAAAAAAAACAACCCAAAATAGACTTAATTGATTTCCCAACTGAAAAAATCTTCTTGTATTAGAAGCAGAGAAAACAAAATCATTCACGCAGACGCCCCAATCTACATGCTAAACCTTGTGGATCTACCTCCCAGAAACGCCACAAAATCGTCCAGCAAATTTCTCAATCTACACTTCCCCAGCTGTAAAGGACTAAAATACAAGCTGATGTATGCCACTACCTTCTCTTACAGGAGTACGCGTTATGGAATGCATTACCCGCAGACCTGAAAACAATTGAAGAAATAACTAACTTTCGCAAATCTCTGAAGACATATTTCTTCAATAAGGCTTACAAAGAGAACCCATAACCCTAGCAAACTACCTCACCGATCCTTCCAGCTATGACAATCTACCTTCTAAACTTATCCACCCTATCAGTTCCTTCTTCTTCCCCTTACTTAATCTTTACACATTACTAATTGTATCTGATATCCTGGAATGACAGCATCATAACCAAACTATGTAAGCCACATTGAGCCTGCAAATAGGTGGGAAAATGTGGGATACAAATGCAATAAATAAATAAATAAATAAAATTCCAACAGCAGTCAAAAGGCCTGTGATTCTATGTGCTGCTGCTTTTTCTGGGTAGCACCATCACAACCACCAAGTAAACGTATCCAAGTATGTGCAGGTAAACAGGTCAAGCTGCTTCAAAAGCATGAGTGCTGACAGCTGAGACTCAAGGTGACTTAAAAGGAACTAAAGCAGCAGATGTTATTACTTGCAAAGGAAAACAGCAAAAGTAGAGGCTGACAAATGCGCAAACCAATAGGGAGATAATCTCAAAAAACAGTTTATTCAGAATATTCATATCAATATCAAGGACCCGAAACGTTTCTTGTCACATGGTGTTTGCTGATCGGTTGGCTGTTCCTTTGTTCTCTCTGAAAGTTGATTGTGACCCCTGAGGCAGGCGCTTTGGCGCCGAAACACGGACCGTGTCGGGTCCTTGATATTGATATGAATATTCTGAATAAACTGTTTTTTGAGATTATCTCCCTATTGGTTTGCGCATTTGTCAGCCTCTACTTTTGCTGTTTTGCTTTGACTTTCCGTGGAGGCTCCTCCTGTCTTCTTTTATTACTTGCAAAGGCCCATTTACCAGAATTCAGTAAATTCCTTAACTGGTGGTCTGAATTTATTATTATTATTAGCATTTGTATAAAGGTTTCAAGAGTTTTTTTCTTTTTAAATAGTATTTTGAGAGAAATGTACTCATTTTCCATACCTCCCCAACTTCCTTTCTACTTGAAGAAAAACTAGTTGTTGCTTTTTCTAATTTTCTTCAGATCCCCAAGGATCTTAGTCCTTTGCAAAACTGTACCTGATGTTGGTTGGTGTCTCTGTCCACAAGTGATCAATGCAGAGTTCAGGAACGATGGGCTCAGTTTCTGCAGTGATGAAGTCACTGGAGGTGCTGTTTGGGGAATGGGAAGCACCGAGCCTCTTTGGAGATGGGGTGTGACTGGAAAAATTAAATCGCTGAACACCAGAGAAAGGCTGCATCCCCAGGGCAGGGGAATGAGAGCGGCTGCAAAGTTAAAAACACAGCATATCAAGAAAGATTACTCAAGAGATCCACACCCAAGACACTGAAAATAAATACATGCTTCCCAACCTAGAACCTGTCTAAAATAAGACAAATGTTAAGTCCTTCTTGACAAAGAGGACTATAAATGGGTAGCTAGGCGTAGCAGGAAGGGAACAGAAAATCCAGTGTCACCAGCCAGAACTAAAAGGTTTTTCTGCAATACTCCAGGAATACTCAAAGCTTAGAAACTGTGCAGTCATATAAGAAAAACAAATTCTGTGTCAGTTTGTATCTGTGTCTGCTCCTGAGGTCAGAAATTGTGGCACAGAATAGTTATTTTCAAAATACTAGTATTTTACAATCATATTTGGGTTTAGCTCATGCCTTTTCTTAGTAGTAGCTCAAGGCAAATTATTTGAACTACTGCTGAAAAGGTGTGAGCTAAACCCAAATCCAAACTAAAACATGCATTCAGTTACACAAAGGTATTTTCCTGCCGCAGAGGACTTACAATCTAAGGGATCTTTTAACTAAGCCGTGCTTTAAAAAAGAGGCTGGTGCTGCTGTCAGTGCACGGGTTTCCCCACACGCTGCAGCCACTTTTAGTGCAGCAGTAAAATTACCACATTCCTTTTTGGGTTTTTTCTTAAATACTGGTTACACACTAAATTTCCCCATTAGTGTGTGGCCATTACTACCCCTACCCAATTAGCACAGGCATGTCTACTCTCCACCCCTAGACACACGGGATTGGCACGCACTAAGCAGAACACTTCCATTGGACACCTCAGCGTGTCCTGCGGTAGTGCTCTTTTATTGCGCGGTTGGCCTACCACGCCTTAGCAGAAGGGCCCCTAAGTTTCTAACTGAAGCAATAGAGGGTTAAGGGACTTTTCCAAGATCACAGAGGCAAATCAGTAGGATTTGAACCCTAGCTTTGCTGGTTCGCTGCCCACTGCTCTATTAGGTTACTCCTCCAGTTCAACAGAAAGACAAAATATATAGCAAGAAAAAGCAGTTCACCAATCAAAAGAAAAGCTGAGCAGTCAATTTTTTTTTTAACGCTAAAACAAACACAAAGTCTGTTTTTTTGCCAGGTCCTGTTAGTGTACAATGGTAAGTACTTAAATCTGATGCAATATACCATGGACATTTTCTACAATAGGCTTATGACCCTAGCAACTTTTATATTGTATTTCATACTTTATTCCTGTCTTTATATCACACCACAACAGAAGAGATTAACTGTTGGAAAAGGTTGTTTTCAGAAGAGGACACACAATAAACAAAGGATACAAAGTAAAGGAATGGAGTGTGCCTGCTGCAAAATCAATTACTATCAAAAATGTTACCAAGCCAGTTGCTGAAGCTGTTAATCTCTGCAAATGGCTTTTTGGCTTCATATGTCTCTTTCCCTTGCAGTTAGCTGGCTTGGTAACATTTTTGATTTTATTGATAAATAAGTAAACAGGAAAGTTCAACATCAGATTTAAGATCTCACTATTAAGGTTAATCTCATACCAAAGGCATGCCAGATCACTTTGAATGGTTTAAACTGTGCACGTCATACATAACATGCATTAACATGCACAATTTAAACCATCCAAAAAGGGAAAGAGTTCTCATTTAATTATCCTATGTAGCTATACAAAGGGTCTCTGCACAGAAAAAAAAAAAAAAAAATCCAGGTCCATGGTACTTTCTGAATGAATCCAAATGGAAGCAGCAATGCCATGCACACTGCTCAAAAATGACAACCTGTGTGTTTCCTGATGCTTCAATGGTTTCACTCTTTGGTCTCTCTCTTTTTTCCTAATTACCTGATATTTTTTTTAAATGTATCAAATAAGCAATTTCTTTCACATCCAGAAATCACCTGAACTTAGCATGTCAGGACCACATGTTATGTGCCTACCTCAGGGCAGCCATGTTGGATATAGAAGGCGAGTGGGAGCGGGAGTGAATACTGGGAGAAGATGCTGAGCGACTCTGGCTGTGCATAGAAGGGTAGTTTTGAAATGGAGATGGAGCAGGAGAATCCCCCTTGGAGACACTCCAAATATGGGCAGTCAGGGAGTTACTTGTGGATACATGTTGTGGTGTGCCCTGCTGGTCAGGATACTTCAGAACCACATTTTGTTCCTGCAACCAGAAAGAACACTGATCAAGGATACTAGCAACACCATACAAAGATTTAAAATACTGCTATAAACAGCAGCCAGAAGAATTCAGGTCATCTCTTAGCAGTCCCGAATTTACCTCAGAGGGGCCCTTTTACTAAGCTGCACCAGTAAATGGGCTTATCGCGTGACTTTACCGTGCTCTAAGACCATTTCTAGCTTGACGTAAATTGGTCCTTTTTTATATTTTTCAATTAAACAAAGTCTTTTATTGACAAAAAGAAGACAATTATAAACTACAGACAAATCATCACAGCAATAAAAATAATACCCAAGAGAACAAAGCAAATAACACACTCTGCTGAGTCACATCAGATAGCAAAGCACAATCTCACTTTTTCAAGGATTTCAAACAAGTAAACCTGCCTACCCCACCGCAACCCTATCCCCTTTTCAAATAGGAAGCAAAATCATACAAAGATGAAAGGATACAAACATATCAAGTGCCCAAGGCAGCAAGACAGCCCCACAGCTTTTCTCACCTCCCAAGAACATTTAAACACACAGCCTGTAATTTACCCATATCACAAATCTGCCTTTTTTTTCAATTACTTCTTTTCTGGCCATGTGCTGTTGCCATTAGAGCGCAGCCACTGAAAATAATTAATGCAGGAGCCCTTACAGCCTCATATTTAGGAGGCGTTAATGGCTCCCATGTTAAGTCAGCGTTATTCAGTTAGCGCACGCTAATGTCAGCACATAGCTGAACAGCACATCTATACCCCCTCCAAAATATATAAATACATACAGTGGGGGAAATAAGTATTTGATCCCTTGCTGATTTTGTAAGTTTGCCCACTGACAAAGACATGAGCAGCCCATAATTGAAGGGTAGGTTATTGGTAACAGTGAGAGATAGCACATCACAAATTAAATCCGGAAAATCACATTGTGGAAAGTATATGAATTTATTTGCATTCTGCAGAGGGAAATAAGTATTTAATCCCTCTGGCAAACAAGACCTAATACTTGGTGGCAAAACCCTTGTTGGCAAGCACAGCGGTCAGACGTCTTCTGTAGTTGATGATGAGGTTTGCACATATGTCAGGAGGAATTTTGGTCCACTCCTCTTTGCAGATCATCTCTAAATCATTAAGAGTTCTGGGCTGTCGCTTGGCAACTCGCAGCTTCAGCTCCCTCCATAAGTTTTCAATGGGATTAAGGTCTGGTGACTGGCTAGGCCACTCCATGACCCTAATGTGCTTCTTCCTGAGCCACTCCTTTGTTGCCTTGGCTGTATGTTTTGGGTCATTGTCGTGCTGGAAGACCCAGCCACGACCCATTTTTAAGGCCCTGGCGGAGGGAAGGAGGTTGTCACTCAGAATTGTACGGTACATGGCCCCATCCATTCTCCCATTGATGCGGTGAAGTAGTCCTGTGCCCTTAGCAGAGAAACACCCCCAAAACATAACATTTCCACCTCCATGCTTGACAGTGGGGACGGTGTTCTTTGGGTCATAGGCAGCATTTCTCTTCCTCCAAACACGGCGAGTTGAGTTCATGCCAAAGAGCTCAATTTTTGTCTCATCTGACCACAGCACCTTCTCCCAATCACTCTTGGCATCATCCAGGTGTTCACTGGCAAACTTCAGACGGGCCGTCACATGTGCCTTCCGGAGCAGGGGGACCTTGCGGGCACTGCAGGATTGCAATCCGTTATGTCGTAATGTGTTACCAATGGTTTTCGTGGTGACAGTGGTCCCAGCTGCCTTGAGATCATTGACAAGTTCCCCCCTTGTAGTTGTAGGCTGATTTCTAACCTTCCTCATGATCAAGGATACCCCACGAGGTGAGATTTTGCGTGGAGCCCCAGATCTTTGTCGATTGACAGTCATTTTGTACTTCTTCCATTTTCTTACTATGGCACCAACAGTTGTCTCCTTCTCGCCCAGCGTCTTACTGATGGTTTTGTAGCCCATTCCAGCCTTGTGCAGGTGTATGATCTTGTCCCTGACATCCTTAGACAGCTCCTTGCTCTTGGCCATTTTGTAGAGGTTAGAGTCTGACTGATTCACTGAGTCTGTGGACAGGTGTCTTTCATACAGGTGACCATTGCCGACAGCTGTCTGTCATGCAGGTAACGAGTTGATTTGGAGCATCTACCTGGTCTGTAGGGGCCAGATCTCTTACTGGTTGGTGGGGGATCAAATACTTATTTCCCTCTGCAGAATGCAAATAAATTCATATACTTTCCACAATGTGATTTTCCGGATTTAATTTGTGATGTGCTATCTCTCACTGTTACCAATAACCTACCCTTCAATTATGGGCTGCTCATCTCTTTGTCAGTGGGCAAACTTACAAAATCAGCAAGGGATCAAATACTTATTTCCCCCACTGTACCTACCACAGAAACAGTAAAACTAATACAAAACAGTTTACCACAGTGTCATTCCTAAGGGGGCTGACACCCGGGGCGGATCGCCGATGCGCCCTGCCCCCCGGGTGCAGCGCGCCCCCCCCCCCCCGGCAAAAGAACCCCCCCCCCCCGGTGCAGGCCCTTGGGGGGGGGGTGGCCCGCGCGCCTGCCAGCTCTTCGTTTTCATGCTCCCTCTGCCCCAGAACAGGAAGTAACCTGTTCCGGGGCAAAGGGAGCATGAAAACAAAGAGCAACAGACGCGCGGCACCCCCCCAGCAGTGTGCACCCGGGGCAGACCGCCCCCCCCCCCCCCTTGGTACGCCACTGGTTTACCGTGTCTTCCATTAGGCCATTTTTGCCATGTTAAGCACGCATTAGCACTTAATGCAGTTTAGTAAAACAGCCCCTTAATGAACAGAAACGCAATTCTGCTCTTCTTTGTTAAATGAGAATTACATCTCTATGACTGCGATAGGCTAAACTAGGCATAGCACAGTCTAATGACATAGAGCTATCTGGCATCAGTTTTCTACCCTTTATTTTAGTCGGCCTATTTGAAAGCTTCTGGAGTGTAGTAGGGCCACTAGTGGAATATGAGCACCCAAGGTCTTGTTCCTCACCTCAGGCTTCACTCTCCGAAGAGCCCATACTGAATGTACGCTCTGAACCGTGTCATATGTCATTATAATGGAGGGTTCATTAGTGGTAAAAACAGTATTCATTGTAGGCTCAGCCACGTACTGCACACGAGCACATCCAAACACCCCTAGGAAAGGAGAGGAAATGTTCAGGAAGAAAACCCACATTGAGTCACACTATATCAAAATAGGGTAGAGTTAACACTGACACAGCCAAAGCCACACTGTGCTTCCTCCATTGAATGTTCAATGGGTTTGCATTAGGTATATGACTTTTTCTTGATGAACTCAGTATATTTATTTCTTCTTCTGTTACTTGAAAATCCGCAGTTAGACCCCAGCTCTTCCCCTGTCTTGCCCAGCCTGAGCCCACCACTCGCTTTTCTACCTCTGAGCTAGCCACTGAGAACCTCTAGCCAGAACATTAGGATGTTGTCGTTCATGGTGTCAAAGATGTTGAAAGATCCATGAGGACTACAAAAGAGCTAATACCTTTATCACGGGTACCATTAGTGTTATCAATAGGAGTGGCCTAATGGTTAGTGTAGCAGGTTGTGGACCTGGGGAACTGGGTTCAATTCCCGCTGCTGCCTGATGGTCGGCAGTGGGTTGAGAGCCTGGGAAACAAGGTTCAATTCCTTCTGCAGCTCCATGTGACCCTGGGCAAGTCACTTAACCTTCCATTGCCCCAGGTACAACAGTAGTACAATCTACTATTTAGATTGTGAGCCCACTAGGGACAGTGCCAGTACCTGTAAAATAAAACTGTAAACCACATAGGTCTAAACGGTATATAAATACTTAAATGTGCATTTACTTTCTAGAATCCTTATTGTACACTGGTTCCTCCTCCACCCAACTGAAAGGAACAGACTACCTACAATCACTGTTCTCACTGCTGGACACAAGATACAGTTTTCAGTTGTTCAGTCACCTATTCTAAAACACCAACATACTGCCAGCCATGCAATGTCAAATGGCTGGACATACATACAGAACAAGAAAGCTTTCTTGGCCAACTGAATAAAATTGTGACAGGTCTCCAAATCTTTTGACAACGTTCATGATTTGAGATAAAGATATTTAGACAAATTACATAAGAACATAAGAGCAGCCATACTGGGTCAGACCAGTGGTCCATCTAGCCCAGTATCCTGTTTTCCAAACAATGGCCGAGCCAGGTCACAAGCACCTGGCAGAAACCCAAATTGTAGCAAGAGATGAAGAAAACTATTTTCTTCCCCTCAAAGATAAAAAGTAATTCACCAGCTGCTGCTGTTGAATTTATGGTGTGCTCCCTTTTGATACATAGAAATCTGACAGTAGGGTAGGCTGGCTCTTCCAAAAACTACAAGGGAGACACTTTTCCAATGAAGTTTAATACATTGAATAACACCAAACGCCTCAACACAGCTGCCATATTTCAGCACCAGTGCGCTTGCTTTAGGAGTCTTGTGGTATGAGTTATGGTAAGGTGGATGACGTTTTCAAACTATAATGCAAATGAAGACAAAATTCGGTTTCCAAAACTTTAAGAACATACTTCCAACAACCATCAGCACAAACCCTTTGATCCCTTCTGTAATCAGCAGATGTATCTCTTTGCCTATATCACAGGTATATTTGGGAAACATGAACTGAAGGCAAGTTTACAAGAAACAAAAGACTAATATCATTCAGCTCAGTAATCAAATCATATTAATCTCCCATCTTATTCTTATGCCTGTCTGACATTGCTGCCTGGATGTTTCACCGCCATCTGAAGCTAAACATGACCAAGACTGAGCTTCTTATCTTTCCACCTAAACCAACCTCTCCTCTCCCCCCTTTCTCTATTTCTGTGGATAATATGCTCATCCTTCCCGTCTCATCAGCATGTAACCTTGGGGTCATCTTCGACTCCTCCCTCTTCTTCGATTCACATATTCAACAGACTGCTAAAACCTGTCGTTTCTTCCTCTATAACATCACCAAAATTCGCCCTTTCCTTTGAGTATGCAACCAGAATCCTCATCCACACTCTTATCACCTCCCGCTTAGACTACTGCAACTTGCTTCTCACAGGTCTCCCACTTAGCCATCTCTCTCCTCTTCAATCTGTTCAAAATTCTGCTCCACAACTAATATTCCGCCAGTGTCGTTATGCTCATATTAGCCCTCTCCTCAAGTCACTTCATTGGCTCCCTATCCGTTTCCGCATTCAGTTCAAACTCCTCTTACTTACTTACAAATGCATTCACTCTGCAGCTCCTCAGTACCTCTCCACTCTCATCTCTCCCTACACTCCTCCCCGGGAACTCCGCTCACTGGGCAAATCTCTCTTATCTGCACCCTTCTCCTCCACCGCTAACTCCAGACTCCGTTCCTTCTATCTTGCTGCACCGTATGCCTGGAATAAACTTCCTGAGCTGGTACGCCAAGCCTCATCTCTGGCCATCTTCA
The DNA here is from genome assembly GCF_901765095.1 of Microcaecilia unicolor. Taxonomy (NCBI): domain Eukaryota; kingdom Metazoa; phylum Chordata; class Amphibia; order Gymnophiona; family Siphonopidae; genus Microcaecilia; species Microcaecilia unicolor. Next base: position 48,217 of record NW_021963139.1, on the reverse strand, counting down.
AATCTAGACTAAAAACCCACCTCTTCGATGCTGCTTTTAACTCCTAAACCTTCAACTGTCCCCTATCCCTGATATGTCCTGCCTGTCTGTCCTAACCCTTATCCCTTACTTGTCCTGTCTGTCTGTCATAATTAGATTGTAAGCTCTATTGAGCAGGGACTGTCTCTCCATGTTCAAGTGTGAAGCGCTGTGTACGTCCGGTAGCGCTATAGAAATGCTAAGTAGTAGTAGTAGTTTTAAGTTTATTATTAACATTTTATATACCGCCCAGCTTAGCCAGATCATGGCGGATACTAAATACTATCAAAAGAAAAGAACACCATGTTATTTGAAAGGAAAAACAATCACAGTCAGTCATTCAGAACCAAGCATGTAGCCAGACCTCAACTGGGGGGGGGGGGGGCACATTTTGCCCTGCCTCCCTGCTGCTCTCTGCCCCTGTCACAACCCCACATACCTGGGCTGGCGGGGGTCCCCAAGCCCTGCCAGCACATGCCGAGCTTGCGTCTGGGGGGGGGGGGGGGCTGGAGGAAGCAGGTCAGGCAATGTGGTGGCAAACATTCCTAGAGGAAGGCTTCTGCTGACAGGGCATGGGAACCCCCGCCAGCCAAACCAGCAGACTTTGGGGGGTCTGAATCCAAATTCGGGGGGGGGGGGGCACAGGCCACAAGCCCTCGTCTGTGGCTACACCACTGTTCAGAACATTCATTCTAGAAATCAGACCTGAACAGTGTCTTAACTATTGTAAAAACTTAATAGATCTTACCTTTCTCTCCTTCCATAATATTAAATGCTTGATGAAAATAACAACTTAAGATTTAAACTTGTTTATATTAAGATTAGCACATATAGGTTTTGGAATATTATTCCATAAGTAGGGTGCTAGATATAAGAAAGCTCTCTCTCTCTCATCCAGTCCCACTTTATTCTATGTCTAGATGGAACCGTGTCTGCCATTTGCGTACAATTTAAAGCACAAATTTTCAACCTTTTTTTTTTTTAATCTTACGGCACTCTTACAAAGTGCTAAAATTCTGAGGGCACCCCCCCCCCCACACACGGTCCAGCATGTTCCCTTCTCCCCCCCCACCTGCACCCCCCACAAATGGTCCAGCATGTTCCCTTCTTCCTCCTCCCACCTGCACCCCCACAAATGGTCCAGCATGTTCCCTTCTCCCCCCCCCCCCCACATAGTCCAGTATTTTATCTTCTCTCCCCCACCGAGTTCAGCATTTACCTTTTCATTCTCCATTCTCACAAATAGTCCAGCATTTACCTTCTTTTCCCCAACCCTCAGAAATATTCCAGCATTTACATTATCTTTTCCATATCTCTTCCTCTCCAACCAGGAACCACCTTTGTCTCTCTCAACACTACCCCCCCCCCCCCCCCCCCCCCCCGTATAACTTTTACAAGTTTTCTTGTCTCTAGTGGTCAGCAGCAGCAAGCAGCAATTCATATAGTCTGCTCGTGTCAACTCTGTAGTGTTCTATCTGACACTTCCCACCTATGTGAAAGCAAGAAGTTACATCAGAAAGAAGGATCCAGGGTTGATGCAAATAGGCTGCATGAATCACTGCTCCCTGCCACCCGACCGCTAGAGACAAGAAAACTTACTCCATTTTGGCACAAATCAGTGCCGTTCCTGGGGGGGGGGGGGGGGGGGGGGCGGGGGGTGTGGTCCGCCCCAGGTGCATGCCACTGGGGGGGTGCCACGCATCTGTCTGCTCCGCTCGTTCCGTGCTCCCTCTGTCCCGGAACAGGTTACTTCCTGTTCCGGGGCAGAGGGAGCATGGAACGAGCGAAGCACACAGGCGCGCGGCACCCCCCCCCCCCCCCCCCAAGCAGGTAAAAATGCACCCGGGGGTGTCCTTTCACCGGGGGTGGGGGGGTCACGCTGCACCCCGGGGGGGCACACGGGCGATCCACCCTGGGTGTCAGCCACCCTAGGAACGCCACTGGCACAAATTAAGCTGCCCCAACTCCTACGGCACACTGATTGAAAAACACTGATTTAAAGTATGATTTTTATTTGCATTTACAAACTGCATAGGTTAATGGAGTTAATTTGGAAGTCATTTTACCTCCATCTATTCTTTATTTAAATACTCCTATGTTACTTCAGCTTTCATCATAACCTTTCTATATGATCTAACTTCTTTAGTTGGCCAGCATTCTCTTGTAGATATTCATTGTGAACTATGTGCTCTTGAAAGCTGTCAGCATTCCCTCAGTTTTTAGCTTTAAAGTCTGCTCTATCTCATCTTTAAAGGTTAGCGCCTGCAGTCTGGTTTCTCCTTGGATACAATGAAGACCATCCTTTTGAAACCGGCAACATTCAGAAAAGGGGGAAGCCCATTTCCTAATAAAAATCACTCCCTTCCTGCACCATCTTCTCAGCCATGCACCGACACTCTGGAGCTCTACCTGCATCGTGGGTACTGAACATGAAACAGGCTACCCTACAGGTTCTGAATTTCAACTTGTGATCTAAAAAATTCTAAAACTTGCTCACATGTAGCATCACAGCCAGCTCCTCCCCAGCAATGTCTAAATAATACATGAGGTCCACTACATTTGTACAAGTCAGGAAAGTTACAAAGTGACCCTCATGCCTACACATCCTTCCTTAGCTATTTACACTCCTCATACTGAATCACCAGTAAATAGCGGTACAAACGCTACCTCCCGGGCACATGCTCCTTGAGACACATCCACATCTACCTTTCTGTATTCAACAATGAAGCACTTACATGTGACATTATTCAATAGTGTTCTTGGTGAAGTATGCCCCAAAGTAGTAAAACGTGCTACAAACCTCCAGATTTACAAACCAGGGGTGTTATCTCATCCAGTGGATGCAACATGCTGAACAAAGTTGGCAAAGGCTCCCTACAAGAAAACACGAATTAAACATAAATGTAAATACTACTTACTCAACTTATGGCTCAACGTTTCATGTCCTAATGGTACAGAGAAGGACTTGAAGGATGCAGAGGAGAGAGGACTAATCTTTTATATAGATATGGATTGTTTACTACTACTACTTATCATTTCTATAGCGCTACTAGACGTACACAGCGCTGTACACTTGAACATGAAGAGACAGTCCCTGCTTATTTGGTTACACAGACCTTGGCAGACACTGATTTTTATAAATGACATCATGGGCATGGAGGAATATTCTTGTTCATACATCCAGTTTTTCTAGATCTTTAAGAAGTCAGTTTTCAATTCCAAAGTTGTATGAGAGTGCAGGAATTGCCAGATAATTTATTTATTTGGATTAAGCTCACAGTAGCTAAAGGTGAGTTATATTACACTAGGTTTAATGGCTTGTATCTTATTCTATGCTAATGCACTCAACACCAATTTTATTATCCTACTAGTAAAAAAGGCCCATTTCTGTTTTAAAGGAAACGGGCGCTAGCAAGGATTTCCTCGGAGTGTGTATGTTTGAGAGAGTGTGAAATGTGCGAGTGTGTGTGTGTGACAGAGAGAGAGTGAGATTGGGTGCGAGTGTGTGTGTGAGAATGAGAGTATGTGCCAGGGTCCCCCCTCTCTCCCAGTTCCAGGGTTGCCCCCCCCCCCGGTATGTCTCCCATTTGCAGGGGTGCCCGCCCCTCCCTCCCTTCCTGTTGTAGGGTCCCCCCTCCATTTTTTCCCAGTTGCAGGGTCCCCCCTCCCTTTTTCCCAGTTGCAGGGTCCCCCCTCCCCTTTTCCCAGTTGCAGGGTCTGTGTGTCTCCCCCCTCCTTTTGTCCAGTGGAAACAGCTGTAAAAACAGCAATGAGAAGCAGCTCCTAGGTTTCCTTTTTTTTTTTTTTTAGTGTATAGGAATGACGGCTGCTTTGGGGAGTGTAATCAGATTAACCAATGGGCTTCCTTGCTTACCATAGACTTGCTTTGTTCACTTCCACTCCTGTCTATTGAATGTCCTGCAGCATGTCATAGCAGCCAATCAGTGGCACTTCAGGAATGATGTCACTTTTATCTACTCCACTTTCCTGAGCAGCTCTGGCCGGAAACCACGGTTCCAGGCAGCCTCAGAACGTTGGAGGTGAGAATTATTATATAGGATATTCTTTACTGATTTTTTTTTTTACTGAATGATTTATGCTTGATTGTCGTTCCTTTCTCCACTCCTCGCTATTTATATACGCTTTCTGGTACGAGTTCTTTTATCTCATAATCATCTGTTTCACTGGTTACCAATGAGATGGTGGATTCGGTTTAACTCCTGACTTTGATTTATAAAGGCACTTTATAAAAACAAACCTGTGTATTTCACAGGGCTGACCCAATTGTCAGCCAAGAAAAATTTGCCTTAATAGATCTTTCTTGCAATTCTACAGGTTTCCTGCAGACTGAGGTTGCTTGGTAGAGAGCCATCAGCTGTGATGCCTCAACACTATGAAATTTATAAACATTTAATGTACGAAAACAAAATCCAACTGGTGCACAACTTTGTAGTATTTCAAAGGGCTGTGGACACTTGGTTTTCTCTCCAGGTGTCTGGAGATGGACTAGAAACTAGGCAAAGGTGAGGAGGAGCATTTTTTCTACCTGAGTCAGAGACTAAAGTTTCAATGTTAGGACTCAGTTTTAAAAAGGTGTGATTTTATATGTTGGCACACTGGCATCCAAGGGATGGGATGGTTTTACTCAAGTTTCAATAATTCTTTTACTGAATGCCTCCCCAGCTTTCCCCCCCATCCAACCTCTCCTGGACACCCCTTATTTCACCACCCACCTCTAAAGGAAGCAGCAGTGTCCAATTGCACCTGCCTCCAGCACTGTCATCTTTCAAAATGGCACCTGCCATTTACAATGACAGAAGTATCAGAGGCAGGCGCGACTGGACATCACTCCTACTTTTAGAGCTGAGTGAAGGACAGCAATCAAGAAAACTGGAGGGGGCAGGGAACAAGGGCGTCTAAGGATAAGCATGGATTTCTAGGATGAAGAAGTGGGGGCGGAGTGCAAGGGGGCCAGCTGGGCTACAAGGGCAATTTTCATAGGGAAGCAGAATAAAATAGAGGTATAAATACAAGGCCACCCTGTATTTTTTTTTTTGGAGGGGGAGTGGAAAGGAGTATAAAGTGGGCTACAGGGTCACCATGGAATTTTCTTTTGGGGGGGGGGGGAGTAAAGAAAGCAGAGTTGGAATTCTTCCTCACATATAAAGGAAAATAAAAAATTTTAAATCAGATAAACATGTTTTGGCAAATACCTTGGAGGACTTGGAGGAAGTTCATGTGAAGAGCTGCTGCGCTCAAACAACAAGCCATATTTTGTTGGCCATACATTTGCTACCTACAAGTCAGACAGTAAGAAAGGGAACAGGGACAAAGAATAAAAAGAACAAACATTTTTAAAAAATTTTATTTTCTCAATGAGGAAAATCTTCAAATTTCTATTCTGACAGTGAACAATTACAAAGTTTTATATAAGTATTACCTTACCTTGCGAAGATTGCACCAACATATACCTGTGGCTTTCTCCTAAATTCTGGAGAAGCTGGAAATCAGTACAGAGGGGATACATGTGGCGGATTATCTCAAGAATCCCTCATGAGTCTATCCTACACTCTTAGGGAAATTATGCGCAAAATAAAATCCAATTTTGCAAAGTTTATTTGCCCTCATAACACAATATAATCACTATCTTTACATCATAATTTAAAATAAAAATGTTATTCAAAGATGCAGAATTTTTTTTTAAATTTCTGTGCAGTATCCACACCTCCCTCTCCAACATCAATCCCAATCTTAACTGCTCCATTTCTCTTTTCCCTTCAGCTTAATCCATCCCCAATCCACACAAAGGATTTCCCTCTTCCCCAGCTTTCTCTCTCTCTTACACTGTGCCCCTCCAGGCTCAGACCCCACCTCAGCTTTTTCTCTCTCTCTCTTTGAATCTCTTCCAAGTGAGGATCCCAGCTCTCTTGCTTTGCACAGCTCCATCTCTATCTCCAGTTCCCTCTTTCCCCAGGCCCCTGCAAAAGCCTACATTTACTTTGTTATCGAGCCTTTCTTCTCTTGTGGGTCCTTTTACTAAGGTGCACTGAAAAATGGCTTGCGCTAGTGTAGTCCTGTGTTTTGGATGCATGAAGATCCATTTTTCAGTGCACCTGTAAAAAATGCCTTTTTTTTTTTTTTTTTATTTGTCCAAAAACGGACATGCAGAAAATGAAAATTGGTGCAAGTCCATTTTGGGTCTGAGACCTTACCGCCACCCATTGACTTAGCGTTAACCAGGCAGTAAAGGTCTACAAGCGTACAATTATTATTATTATTATATTTGTAGCATTTGTATCCCACATTTTCCCACCTATTTGCAGGCTCAATGTGGCTTACATTTGCCGTAATGGTGAATGCCATTTCCGGGTAACTGAGTTACATATGGTATTACGTTAAGGTGCATATATACAAGGTAACATACATGGAGCATAACATATATGAAGCAGATCATGGCATATATATATATACATCGTGTACATATATATAGGTAAAGAAGAATAGATAATGGTATTGTATGAGGCTCCTGAACAATAGGTTGGCTTGTAACATACATTAGGTCATTGTAAATAGATCTTATTTAGTTTAAAGTTTAGGGTGGTATTGCTTGATTGTTAATATCAGGGAGGTTAGTCTTCTATGTGATAAGAGATCGGTTTTGTATACATCGTGTATAATTTTATTATTTAGTGTCTAAGATGGATGTTTGTGGTAAGCCTTCTTGAAAAGATCTGTTTTCAGTAGCCTTCGGAAGATGGGTAGGTCTTGTGTTGTTTTTATGGCCTTCGGTAGTGCGTTCCATAACTGCGTGCAGATGTATGAGAAACTGGTCGCGTATGTGGATTTGTACTTTAATCCTTTACAATTAGGATAATGGAGATTGAGGAATGTGTGCGATGATCTTTTTGCATTCCTGCTAGGCAGGTCTATTAGGTCTGACATATAGGTTGGAGCGTCTCCATGAATGATTTTGTGGACCAGGGTGCAGACTTTGAACTCAATTCTTTTAGTGGGAGCCAGTGTAGTTTTAGAGGCCTGGCGCTTTCATATTTCGCTTATTTCGTATTTCGCTTTTACCACCCTGAAGCACCGCACACTGGAAAATAAAAATTAAATTACTGCCCGGGCCACGCAGTAGCCGTGTGGTAATTCCAAACTGACAGTCATTGTGTGCAAGTAGGCGCAGGTGGGGAGAAGAGGGGTTGGTGGTTGGGAGGTGTGGATAGTGGAGTGCAGACTTATACGGTCTGTGCCAGAGCCGGTGATGGGAGACGGGACTGGTGGTTGGGAGGCGGGGAATACTGCTGGGCAGACTTATACGGTCTGTGCCCTGAAAAAGACAGGTACAAATCAAGGTAAGGTTTACACATATGAGTTTATCTTGGGCAGACTGGATGGACCGTGTAGGTCTTTTTCTGTCGTCATCTACTATGTAAAAGAGCCCCTTGGTTTCTAAAGTACTGTTCTCTCTTCTTTTCTCACAAACTGATCATATGAGGTTGTAACTGATTCCTCCATGTCCTCTTCTCACCCATATCCATGTGAGGTTCCACTGGGTTCTATACTATACCCTCTTCTTTTCAACCTTTTTCTCAGTCCCCTTGCCACTCTCATCCAATCCTCAGGAATCTCTAGTTACTTTTATGCTGACGACATTCTACTCCTCTTTCCTACAGATCCATATTCCCCATCTATCACTCCTCTTCAGAATCATCTGACCTCAATCAGTAAATGGCTTGCTGATCATAAAATGGTTCAAAATCCACAAAAAGAGCAGCCTGCTGGTTTATCAGGGGTCCTAGTAGTGACAAATCTCCTCTCCGTCTCATGGGGACTGATATCCTTCACCTCATTCCTATACTTAGGATTCTATGTAACGGGAGAATGGAGGGGGGCAAGGGTGTTCCAGACCTGCTGCTATACTATCAGGCAGTACAACTCTGAGCATTACCAGGGTCAGGGAAGGACATCCCCAAATAATGGATAAAATTAGAACAGAAGCTAGTAGGGAAGAGCCCTCTGGATGCATTTATATGGTTCCCAAATGGCAGTTCAAGAAAACAAGCAGCAAAAGAGACCAGCTGGCTTCACAGTGGAGCATGATGATTCAGGTGCAGCTGTTCAGCTCCCAGGTGGGCCTCAGAAGCTGCCTTAACAATAGGAATAGGTGCTCCCTGATACTACCTTACTTGCGTCTTTCTTCAACTGTGTGGGAAGATGCCGATACTGCAGCCATCTTGCTGTCATGAGACCATAGAAACAGCACTGCCTGTCCTGCAAATTTCATTATGATACAAAGGGTCACATACCTGTGCTGCCATGCCCTCCTTGCAACCCACACGGCTGTTGCTGTTTCTTCCTGGTCCCTGCACTGAATTCAGCATGGAGTATGCAGAGGTTGGCTTGCCTCTACGGTACTCCATATGGAACTGGGCAAGCGAGGGGACATTTCTGAACATGCCACCCTGCACTTCCTGAATTTTAGTTTCCTGCCCAACAACCTAAATGTATTCTCCTGAATTTTCCTAGTGCACCTTTCCTATGCCATTGATGCCTATCAGACCAAAACAGCTGGCTCTTCCCTAGCACTCTAAAAACTTATCTAGGGAACTTATGGTGGAGGAGTAGCCTAGTGGTTACTGCAATAGACTTTTATCCTGGGGAACTGAGTTCGATTCTCACTGCAGCTCCTTGTGACTCTGAGCAAGTCACTTAACCCTCCATTGCCCCTGGTACAAAATAAGTACCTGAATATATGTAAACCGCTTTGAAAGGAGTTGCAAAAACCTCAGAAAGGCGGTATATCAAGTCCCATTTCCCTTTCCCCTTATCTAGGGATCTTGGATTAAGCTCATGCATTTTTCAGTAGTAGCTCAAGATGAGTTATATTAAGGAATAGTAGCTATTTCCCTGTCCCCAAAAGGCTTACAATCTAAATAAGCACCTGAAGCATATTACAAGACAGTTACTGACAGTAAGGCAAGTTACCAAGCAGTCTTCATTTATTCAGCTATCTATACTCTGACAACTGAACCACCACCAACTGCAGCCTATTCCTAACCATCTGAAAGCCCAGGACCTGTGGTCCTATGTACTAAAAGGTATAAAGTAACTTTGCAAAAATACACATCACAGAAAAAAAAAAACACAAACCACAAAATGCTTTGAATTGTGCAAAGTTCAGGCATTCTGTGCTATATATTACACCAATGGACTCATTTTCAAAGCACTTAGACTTACAAAGTTATGTGGACGGGCATAATCGAACGCAAACGCCCATCTCCATGGGCGTCTATGTCCGAGAACGGGTACGTGAAGGGGCGGGACAGACTGTATTTTCAAAAAAAAAATGGGCGTCCATCTTTTTTTTTCGATAATACGGTTTGTGCCGGGCAAATGCATCGGATTTGTGCAGATTTGAGCTGGGCGGTTTCGTTTTCCAGCGATAATGGAAACCGAAGGCGCCCAGCTCAAAAACGAACAAATTCAAGGCATTGGGTCATGGGAGGGGCCAGGATTCGTAGTGCACTGGTCCCCCTCACATGCCAGGACACCAACCAGGCACCCTAGGGGGCACTTGTAAAAAGTAAAAAAAAAAAAAAAAAAATTAAATACCTCCCAAGTCCATAGCTCCCACCCCTTGGGTGCTGAGCCCCTCAAATCCCCCCCCCCCCAAAACCCACTACCCACAAATCTACACCATTACCATAGACCTTATGGCTGAAGGGGGGCACCTACATGTGGGTACAGTGGGTTTTGGGGGCTGTTTTGAGGGCTCCCATTTACCAGCACAAGTGTAACAGGTGGGGGGGGATGGGCCTGGGTCCACCTGCCTGAAGTCCACTGCACCCACTAACAACTGCTCCAGGGACCTGCATACTGCTGTGATGGAGCTGGGTATGGCATTTGAGGGTGGCATATAGGCTGGAAAAAAAAGTTCTTAAAGTTTGTTATTTTATGGTGGGAGAGGGGTTAGTGACCACTGGGGGAGTCAGGGGTGATCATCCCTGATTCCCTCCGGTAGTCATGTGGTCATTTAGGGTACTTGTTCGTGAAAAAAAATGGTCCAAAAAAATAACACAAATTTGCGGTAAACACACCTTTCTTTGTTGATTATCGGCCGAGGGCGCCCATCAGTCCTCAGCCGAAAACCACACCCCAGTCCCGCCTTCACCACACCTCCGACACGCTCCCAGTCAACTTTGCCCGTTTCCGCAACAGATTGCAGTTGAAGACGCCCAAAATCGGCTTTCAATTATACTGATTTGGGCGCTCACGGGAGAAAGGCGCCCATCTCCCAATTTGGGTAAAAATCTGGGCGCCCATCACTTTCGAAAATAAGGCGGATAGTAACCTATGGAACTTTGTAAGTCTAAGTGCTTTGAAAATACACCTCCAAGTGCACTTTTGTACAATTAAAATGTAAAACTACACTTTGCAATAGTAAACTTTTGAGCAGTCTGCTCTGCATGAAAATTTATATAAAATTTCATATTAAAGAGCTGCTGCAATACAAAATCATGCTAAGTGGCTCATTAAGGCATAAAAATATATTAAAAAAAAAAAAAGCACATGAAAGCAGCTCAGTGGATCTATTTTTGCTGAAAAAGTAAATATAGCTCAGGCTGCAAAACAAAACCAAAATTGCCAAATAAGGGTCCCTGGGGTCCTCTAATTTGGGCTGGTGAGCCCATTTTTTTCCATTGCTATATGAAGGGCAATCTTATCCCTAAGTAGTAATACTATAAGACTACCGCTAGGGATTTTAAAGCTGGCAGGCTACCAGGCAGGGGCAAGTGGGGATGGCTCCTGTTCCTGCCCATATTATCTCCCAGATCTCTTAAAATGAAGAAGAGTGTTGGATAGACCATAAGAGAGAGAAGGATGAGCCAGTCAGTCATCGAGGAAAGGCAATTTATCAAGTATACTTGAACCTCCTGATTAATGTGTCCTCGTCCTCTAGTTTTTCAAGTTTTATTCTTGTTAACTAGAACCCTTCCTTGGAAAAAAATTGGTCATTCTCAATTCTTTGGATTCACTACTTTAGTCACCGTTTCTCAGAGGCTGTCACATATCATCACCTTGTTGAATTAATCCAACTGTAGAGTTACTTAGTTACACCCTGGTGTAGCACAAAGTAGGTATGCTGAAATTCAACCATTGTGGATTTGCTAAAATTTATTTTTACCATCTTTCAACATAGAGATTTACCATCATCGAGCTATATATGTTGTGCAGTCCAGTCCACTTTTCATTTATTATATAATTTTTGTTTTTATAATATATATATGTATGTGTTTGTACTTGTTTTCTAGATTTATGATTATAACCCTGAAGAAGCATTTGCCAAAATGCAGCTGTGTCCATTTCTTTTTTAATAAACTGGCTTCTGCCATACTGTAGGCATTCTTGTTTTGCTACTTGGTGCTATTGTGGTAGGATGCTGCCTCTATGTTGGAGACTCTTCAAATTTTGTAAACATTTCAACACTGCTGTACCGGGAAAAAAACACTGGGATCATGACCAAAGAGAATTATGGAGAATGAAGAAATTATGATCATTTGGAACATTCCCATTCCAACTGATAAAATGCTGGATGCAAGGAAACCAGAAATAGTGGTAAAGGAGAAAAAACAGCAGCAGAAGGCACTGATCATTAAGATGTTGTTCCCAAGTATAGTGCTGTGGAACAGTTTTGCATCACCTTGCCATAAAAACAAATTTTCTAGGATTGTGTGTTAGTACGGCAAATTCTTTTTATTATCAAAATTCAATAGTGCATTCTTTCCGACTATAAATTTCTCTCAGAATCTCAACTGAGATGTTATTTACTCAAGGGGGACTGTCTATCCTGCTGTGCCGTGCAATACAAATGCATGTATCAGAACTGCAATTAAATAATACTGCTATCTGGAATGGAGGAGTGGCCTAGTGGTTAGGGTGATGGATTTTGGTCCTGGGGAACTGAGGAAGTGAGTTCGATTCCCGGCACAGGCAGCTCCTTGTGACTCTGGGCAAGTCACTTAACCCTCCATTGAGCCTGCTATGAGTGGGAAAGCGCAGGGTACAAATGTAACAAAACAAACAAAAAAAAAATAATGATGTTAATCTATGTTAAACCCTATCTACTTCTCTAATTCCTCATATATCTTCTGCTTATACTAATTGTATACAAGATCCTGTCATGATTATGTCATAACTACACTATGTAAGCCACATTGAGCCTGCAAATAGGTGGGATAATGTGGGGTACAAATGTAATAAATAATAATAATAATCTTCTAGGAATTTGAACAGTTTTGGTGGTCCATTCTACTTGCTGACAAAGAAATTGGAAACATGCTTTTTTGACCACTGCCACACACTGAGCTCAGGATTCCAGTGCGTTGTCCATTGTAACTCAAACATCTTTTACTATCTACATATAGTAAGGATTACTTCCCATATTTGCATTACTATGCATTTGCACACATTAAAATGTTTGCCATTTAGACTGAAAAAAATAGAAAGCAGCAACAACAAATCCAAATTTCCCTATCAAAGTCCTTATGGCCCTACAAAAGGCAAGCTTGCTGTTGAGAATAATGAAAAGAGAAATGCATGTTACCTGAAAAGGCAAAGGAACAATATAATCCTTTCCATCAGTGCTATGGATGTTTATGCAGGAGCTCTGCAGTACACAAACACATTTTTCTACTTTGACAGGACCTGTAAACAGGAGAAAAATATAAAAGAAACATTCAAGCTACCCAACTATTATGCCACAGTAATGCTCTTGCAGAGCCCTACTTTTCCTTCCTTCTGCTATCACACAATAAATAAAACAGCAGTGTTGTCTGTAGAAATGTTTGTCAGCCAGGCCGCACGAAGGAGAAGCTAAGTAAGGGAGGGAGGGGGGAGTACTGCACAGTAGGGTGGACAGACCATTGTAACAACAGGGCAGAGAATGAGGGCCCCTCTAGGGGCCCTACTTTCCTCTAGCTTCCATCTAGTTAAATCAGTTTTGATAGATGGTTAAGGACCCATGACCTTTATTGCCTGGGGCCCAAATCACTGTCAGTCTGCCCCTGCTGCACAGTATTATAAAAATGTTCTGTTAGGTTAACCAGTAAAATCAGCTGGTTGATCCTGGGGAAAAATACTGAACAGAGAGGTCATATTCAGCGGGACTGCTAACACACAAAAATTATATGGACATTTTTATCTGAATTTTATGCAGATTTCGAGCAAGGCTATGTGTTCATGCTTGATTGCTAAAAATGCTGGCATCATTTTAAATTGATAACTTGTCTATTTAAGTTATTCCTGCTATTTCTTCATTCTGATTGAACATATAAAATTAGACTGGTTAAATGGAAAAGTTGTGTTTCTTTCCTTTAGTCCTATCAGACAGGTCCAGACCAATGGATAGTGTCCATCAACCAGCAGATGGTGACAGAGATTGAAAATAGTTTAAATGGTTTGCCCCTTAAGGTAACATGCAGCAGAGAACGTTCAGTATTTCAAATAACCAAGTAATGGTAATCAAAATCTGTCTGATTGCTAATATTGAAACTTTGAGACCAAATATCTCGATCAGGTCATAACCTTACTAGCCACTGCAACATATACTCTACTGATATGCAGATATTTCACTGATTCAGGAGACGTGCAACATACAATAGGTTAGAAAAACTTAAAAGCAGAATTCAGTGATATCTGAAAAATATAGCTTATAACCAAAATAATCAACCAGGGATGGATTCTGGACTTGTCTAATAGTACTAATGGAAAGAAAGTTATCAGGTAAGACATAACATTTCCTTCCTTGGCATCCTAACAGACCAGTCCAGACCAATGGGCTATAGCAAAGCAGTGTCCCCAACATAGGGTGAGACTACGAAATTAAATCACTCAAAAGAAGAAGAAAAAAAAAAAAAAGAGACAGCAAGAGAAACTAGAATAGCCTAAGAGATCCTTTCCAGTGTAACCCTGTAGAAAGAACCAAGACTAATCAGAAGAACTCTGGAAGCTGCCAGGGTGCCGTGGCATACAGTCTGGGAGCCACTGGCATAGCCATTACCATCAGGAGCCCTTACCACCACCTATTTAGGTGACTGTAAGGGCTCCCAAAATATTTCTGTGCTAATCAGGTAGCATGCAGTAATGTGCCTGCAGTACCCGATTAGCACAGGCACACCTCCCGTACTGCAGCACGCCCCTCGATAGTACTTTTTTAGTGCATGTAGGCTTACTGCGGCTTAGTAAAAGGGCCCCTTATTTATCACCATTTCATTCATTTTTTATATATTTATATGGTTATATGTCCACTTAATTGTTTATTTCTTTGTTTAGGTGATCCTCTTAATTACACATTTCACTCATTTAATCCATTATAGCTCGTGGGCACCAAGGATTTAAGATGTATTTGAAAAAAAAAAACAGGGTTCTAGCGTTTTCAGGCATGGAGAGTTATGACCCAAAGGTTAAAGCAACTGCCTATGAACCTAATTTTATTGGTTCAAGTCCTGGTTACAATAGCTGTCTGTGAACCTGACATTGTGGGTTTGAGTTCCACTATTGATTAGCATTATATACACTGCTGTGTTGTTCCCCTCCCCCTCAAAACAGGCAATTAAAAAAAAAAAGTCATTTTTTTGTGACTGCATAGTGAAAATAACTGTGGGGGTCCTTTACTAAGCCACAGGTGGGCTAGAAGTGTTTAAAATAAATAACATCCTCTTAAACACCAAGGATCTATCTAAAGCCAACGATGCTGCACCCACTGCAGAACAGTTTGCCACTTTGACCAGAAAAAACTAAAGACTAGCAGTGGTGTTCTAAAGCTTAATAATTCCAAGTCCACTTTGATGAAACAACAAAATTCACGCGGAGGAGTAACAGCTGACAGAACTTGGTCCTACTTCAAATTATCCTCTCAGGACATAGATCAATCCTATTAAAGGTACTCCTCCTCACATTGCACCTTAGACGCTTGTCCAAGTTATCTTCTAAAAGCTGCCCCTAATCATTCATTGATCTCCTTAAAACAAATATATCTTTTCTGTTGACTTACGGATTATTCCCAGAAAATAAGGGATCCATTATATTAACCCCTATTCCAAAGAATCTATCGGCCTCAATAAACAAGGTCACCAACTACAGGCCAATAGCATCCATCCCTCTATTGATAAAGGTCATGCAACGCATAGTTGCAGTTCAACTTATGGATTACCTTTCATCTTTCTTTCATTCCTTTACAAGTGAATCTTGGCTGCATATATATTATGAAATTGAATAAACGTCAGCACTTATTGCCAATCACATAAATGCTTTTGAATATTGGACTCTTGAGCATTCCTAAAATTGGACCCCAACCATTCTACATTTTTTTAAACTGTCAAACAGTGGTTCACCAACGGAAAACAAGAGTGACTTCAGTACTCTTCATGAGTATCCACTTGTCACAGGAAGATTTTGTGACATCATCATCAATAGCACATCTATCTAGAAGGCGTAGAGCCTCAGGATGGTAAAGGGTTGTTTTAGAAATAAAGAACTAGGGCTGTTGTGGTATTTCAGTAGTAATGCTGGGTACCATCATGTGAAGGACCCACATTCAACTTCTAGGCTTGGCTTCAGCTTCCCGAGCTGGGGATATGTGGATGGAGCCCCTGGCAGGGAGACAGGGAATGGAAGGAGTTCCAGCCACTGCTCAATGGTGACAGTTACTTGTTGGACAACAAATTCATGAGCATTAGGTTTGTAGGGCACCGCCATCTGTGGCATCAATGGCTAGTCCAGTCCTAGAGTACCCCTTGCCAGTGAGGTTTTCAGGATATCCACAATGAGTATGCATGAACTTGATTTGCATACACTGACTCTATAATATGCAAATCTCTTTCATGCATATTCATTGTGAATATCCTGAAAACCTGACTGGCAAGAGGCACTCCAGGACCAGAATTGGGAAACACTGAGCTAGAATACATGGAGGTTATAAATAAAAGGAAAAATACACCAGGGAATTATAAATGAAGGTTCACGGCAACACTGCCCAACACCAGTTGCAGTAAAGAGGAAACAAGTGTTTAGCCAAAAAAAAATACAATACAGTTAATAGTATCATGCCTGTTAATTTAACAAAAACTGGCAGTATCCCGTAGACAAGAGACTGGTAGCATAACAAGACACTTGCAAGACAGTAATAACATAAGATAGTCATTTGACTATACACCAAGTATAAAGTTTAAAGTAATTTTTTTGGCTTTGGTGTCGATGTGTTCTCCAGTGGTTGCTACTGTGGCAATGGCATCTTTAGCTGGACAGTTGGAAGCTTCCAGAAGTGAGTTGGATGGAGTGTCTTCATCACCACAGGTATCTGCTGTACAAGTTCCAAATTTCTTTTGACCAAGCCAACGGAGGTAACCCTGGATACTTTATGGTCATTAACAGCAGATCTGGGCAAGTTCAGAGTTTGGAGAAAAGACTTATGAAATGTGAAGGGAAAATGTTTAAAACTGATTCCAAGTTTAAAACTTTTAACTACTTGTGTTGAAAAATTAGAGAATGACTTGACTGAGATAGTAGTCCAGACTACTATCATTAAAGATGTTATGAGTTTAAGGAGTAAGGCTGAATCTTTTGATAACAGTATTCAGAGTAATAATCTTCGCTTCCTGAACTTTCCCTCGAGTTTTTGCTGTAACACCTAAAACGCCTAAAGATATGTTTAAGCGCTATTTTAAGAAGAATTTGTGAGTTGCTGAAGAAAATATTCCAACTTTTTCCCCTACCTTACTACTTACCATAAAAGTCTTTGTAGGGTCAGCAAAACATAGAACAGAATGATGCTTCTTTAGATATTTTTGCTGTCTTGGAGTCATCAGATACAGACTTAGCAATAGCATCAACTCTGGTTGCCACTGGGTGTTGGCACCAGACAAGATTTGTATAATAATAAAGTTGTTTAAAAACAGGAGTAAGACCTTTTGGGGATTTATAATCCAAATTCTTCCAGATGTTTATAGAGCTACTCAGAAAAGTCGTAGGGGTGCTTCAGATTGGTGGTACCTTTCATATGAGATATCTTTGTAAATGCATAGTTAGGTATCAGTCTATTAAATATGTCTTTTTTTTAACCATCTCATCTAACTCCATTCCTGGCAATGAAACATATGGTGGGGAGATATAGATGGACCCCCCCCCCCCCCCCATGGTTGTTAGCTCTTTTTCAATTATTTCTATACCCTGAAGACATGTCAGGTATAATTATCTAGTTTATCTCTTGGATCTCTCTAATGTGGATTTGACTGACATTTCTGTAATGACATACCTTTTGTAATAATAGTATTTATATATTTTATTTGCTGGAAAATGTCACTTTTCTGTACAAATGTTTAATGCTTGGTTTAAAATGTCAATAAATTAAATGTAAAAAACAAAAACAAAAATTCCAGAAGGAAACACTCATATTTCCCTATGTAGAACCTCAAAAACCACAAGGCAGTGGGTTCTCAAGATTCTACATAGCTGGAATATAAGAGGGATCCTGGAGGAGAGCTACTCTTGTGAAATTTCTGGTTACCAATTGGGATTTTGGGCCACAGTGTATGTGGCTATTGCCATTTTATCAAATGGGGTAAGTACTATAAAGAACACTTTCCAAGCTCAGCTTTGAGGGTCTTCAGCTTTTGTCCATTATAGCTAATACAGGTCTACCCATACAGAATCTTTCCTTATATAACAAGGTCATGTACAACAGAATTCAACTCACCTTCTGCTTTTTCAGATTTATCTTGTGATATAGTGAAGTCGCACCAAAGAGCCTAAGAAAAGGGAAACAAAAATCAGTCTCATGGTTCACCAATCAAAAACTCCCTATGAAGTTGCTTAATTGCTGGATAAGGTCTTTGAGATGAAAACCAAACAAGGAAGGGTTCCAGTTAACAAGAATAAAACTTGAAAAACTAGAGGAAGAGGACACATTAATCAGGAGTTTCAAGTATACTTGATAAATTGCCTTTCCTCGAGTCCTGCCAACAAATGGAGTGAGCTAAACTGTTTGGCTTCCATATTTAGCCTGATACAGTCAGAAAGTCTATCAGTATTCTTATGAAAAGCTAGAGACTGTTTGTCCCTATTCTACTCATCAAGCCTTCCACAAGGAGCGGACCTTTACTAAGCAATATTGTAGAAAGCTTGAAAAATTAATAAATTATGTGTGCAGGGCTTCATTGTTGCAGTATAGTGTTTATCAAATACATTTGCTGGCAAGCTGAATAATATACACATCAGAAGCTCTATCAAGGTGTGTGCATGGGTGCTTACAAAGTAGAGTGTAAAGTTACTGCTGAAAATTTATATCATGGAGAAATTATAATTCTAAACTATGCAAAAATGAACTGCTAGATTTTGGTTCTCTGCTTGTTGTAGAGCAAAACAGGAGCCCCCTGCACAACACAGAGGACACTGAAACTGACTTTGCAATGGCAGGAAACTGGCTGGGGGGGGGGCTGCAGAACAACATTTTATTTGCCATGTAAGAGACAGTTTTGTCAAGGTTGGTTGGTTAGGAACAGAAGGTGCTGCAACTCTGAAAGTTTCTCAGGTAAAAACTTTGGACAAAAAAAAACAACAACAAAAAAGACTTTTGCAGTCTGAGGGTGCTTGTGGAAGCAAATGTATGCTGTGTATTGAAGCATAAAAGAGACTTACTAAACCATTTGCTGCATTTTCCCTAGGAGAATTAGGGACAGAAGCTGTGTGCTAGTCTTGTAACTGTGAAGAGAAATTCATTTGAGCTCTATACTGTCTTTTAAAAAAAGCAATTAGCAGCTAAGCATAATCCAACCTTGCTCTTCATCTTTGCCAGACCACTTCAGACAAATTAAATGTTCTAGAGCTATCTTATAGGCACAGCAGGAAAGGGCCATAGCTGCCTGCCAAGCAGAGGCCAAAACATCAGTCCCTAGTACTGCAATGGGACAACTGCCACCCCACAAGAGCCTACAGAGACCTGGTCCACGGTGAAGTCTGCTCGATAAACATGAAGTAAGAATTGATGGATGCTGTCCTTTACCTGGTGCAGACAGCCTTGATTAGCACTAATCTTTACTTATGCTAACAGCATCAATAAGGAACATTTTCTTTCCGTTAGTCCCAAAGGATCAGTCTAGACAAATGGGTTGTAACCATCCGCCAGCAGGTGGAAATAAAGAACTCTGAGTTGTACCTCATAAGCCCCTACACTTAGAAACCAAGCCAGTATTTGATAACTTCAGAGTGAGAGTGACTTCCAGACTCTAGATACAAAAAGAACTAAGAAATAAAAGGCATAACTCGTGTCTTAGAAATAACAGAACCTAAACAACACAAAAAAAAACCGAAATTACACAGAACCCGGAAAAACCGAAACCATCACAGAAGGCCGGGCTCTGGACTGATCCTTTGGGATTAAAGAAAAGAAAAATTATCAGCTAATTAACTAATTTTTCCTTCCATTATGTCCAGAATCAGTCCAGACAAATGGGATCCTTAAGAGGGGAGGGACTGCGATATCCCTGCAGTGAGAAATGTGGCCCCAAAGGAAGCATCTGCTTGAACAGACACATAAAATGTTGAGTAGTAGTAGTAGTAGTAATGCTTAACAAAGAAATAAGAAGACGACCACATTGCTGACCAACAGATCTCTGCCAATAAAACTGCTCTAGACTCTGCCAAAGAAGTCACCAAAGACCTGGTAGAATGAGCCTTGACGTGCATGGGAGAAGATCTACCCCTCAGAATGTAAGCCAAAGAAATAGCCTCCTTAAGCCATCAAGCCACTGTCGCTTTGGAGGACAGCAAAACCCTTCCAAGGTCCCACAAAGAGGATAAAAAGATGATCACATCACCTGAAATTGTTGGTAGCGGTAAGATAGCGCTAAGTACGGGCTTCACATTCAACAGTCGCAGGGAAGCATATTCTGCAGAAGGAAGAAACAATCTAAAAGGACAAACTGTCCATATGGAAACTCTCGAGTCAGAAAAGTGGATAAAGGGATCCCTGCAAGAAAGCTTGAAGCTCTGAAACTCTCTGTACCTACAAAATGGCAACTAGAAATACTGCCTTTAAAGTAAGATCTTTGATAGCTGCCGAATGAAGAGGCTCAAAGGGGGCTGACTGAAGAGCCTTAAGAATCACATGAAGACTCCACCGAGGACAAATATTGAGGAGAGGGGGGATGCAGATTGAGTGACTCCCTCGAGGAATCGCACTATATCAGTGTGAGCAGCCAATGAGGCATTCTGTATTTAGCCCCTAAAACACGCCAACGCTGCCACCTGAAACTTGAGCTAATTCAGAGCTAAGCCTTTTCTGAATACCTCCTGAAGGAAGGATAAAATTTGAGACAAGGAAGTACAAAATGGAGAAACACATTCTGTGCAGACCAGCTCTCAAAAGTTCTCCACACTCTACAAGAAGAAATGGACCACTTTCAGGCTTGCAGCAAGTTAGTAATAACATCATCCGTATAACCCTTCTTCCTCAATCACGCTCTCTCAAGAACCATGCCATAAGACCAAAGCGGGAAGGATCCTCCACAAATACTGGACTTTGGTGCAATAAGCCTGTCTGTAGAGGAAGAGTCAAGCGCAGAGCCAGTCTAGAGCTACAAGAACGACCTTCCCAGGATGACATGCAAGCTTGCGCAACATCCTTTCCACGAGAAGCCTCAGAGAAAACATTTAAAGGAGGCCGTCCGATGGCCAAGGCTGTAGCAATGCATCCATTCCTAGGGGGTCTCTCCCTGAAGCGGCTGTAGAATCTGTGTACTTGTGCATTGAGTCTGGATGCCATGAGGTCCAAAACCGGAGAGCCCCACTGTGTAGAAATGAGGTAAAATGCAGTCTTTCCAAAAAAGAAGCAGACAAGAGAGGCGATAAACTGCACACCAATGTAACAGCAAACAAAAAGCAGACCAAGTATACAGAAATGCTGAGTGAATTTATTGATACAATCACCTGACGTGGCCACGTTTCGCTCTACAGCTGTGTCAGGGGTTAGGAACTAATGAGAAACAGATAAAATATGTCTAATTAATCAACATGATAAAAATCAGCAAACAATGATATCCTAGTTAAAATTAGTAAAATACAATTATAAATAAAAATATATATTATAAAAAATAATAAAATCAATATCTAATTCAAAAGTATATGACAGAATAAAATATCAAATTTAAATGCATACAATTAAAAACATTAACATACAAACTGCATGTGAAATTACAATAACATAAAAATAAAGGTTTTGCTACTCAAAACATAGAAATAGCCAAAGGAGGTATAAGAGATGTAAAAGGAACACACATCTACAGGGGGAAAAAAACAGCCTTCCCCTAATAATTGTGACATTGTCAAAGAGCACACGCACCAGCCTCCCACGAAGATGATGCGCAAAGGCTATTAGAGCTTTCCGGATAACTCAAAGTTCCAATCTGCTGATGCACCAGGAAGCCTCGATTCTCAACAAAAGAGCAACCCCGTTTGATCGTGCGCAGGGAGATGCCACCAAGTCAGACTCCTGGCTTGAACCGTCCACAACACCAGCTGGTCTTAAGTCCCCAAGACCGGAAACCACCAGCTCAACAGGGACAACTGTAGGGACTGCATGTGGAACTTCACTCAAGGCTACGTCGTCTGATGAGCATTATGGATGACCAGACTGGCAAGGATAAACGTGCTGTTGAACTGGCTTGTAATCTATCACTGTTGGATTCCCTACATATGCAGAAAGAAGCCTGGAATCATGTTACACAGGCAACCATTGTGAACTGCTACAAGCGGGCAAGCTTTGTTAAGGATGTGGAGAGGGACGAAACAGATGCAGCTGTTGCAAACGCGTCAGATGAACAGGCTATTGACATCCCAGCCGGTGTTACTGAAGAGGAGTTTCATCACTACGTAGCTGTTGATTACGATCTACGAACAGCTGACGACAGCACTGATGTCGAGATATGCGCCTACACGCAGGCATCGGCTGATGATGAAATGAGCAGGGAGGCACATGTTGACGAAATTCAACCTCCTGTCACTTTTGCAAGAGCGCTGGAGAGTCTCAACATCGTGCGGGCCTATATGGAGGCCACTGGATGTCAGTGCTAGGACAGTTTTTACCGTCTGGCAGACGTAGTCTATGGAACTCACAGACACAAGAGTGTACAGAGGAATATGACCGATTACTTCAAGTAAGCCTAATGTCAGTTAACGGAGACTGTATAACGTCAGTTAACGGAGACTGTATACTGTACATATAATAAACAGTACTGTGCATGTGTTTATCAGATGTCAAGCTTCTTTGGGTCACAACGGTTAAGTGCACACTCCGGTTAACTGCATGTATTTCTTTAGTCCCAGACCCTTGCACTTAAGTGGATTGCACTGTGTAAATATATACACAAACATTTGCATGCTTTACTGTACTTTGAATCACACTAGTTTACAGAACTTGGCCTGGTCAACCCTATCTTGTATCTTTCTGTTACACAACATGTGTTAAATGACCTATGATAATACTCACCGCCCACCCCACCCCCGCCAAAAAAAAAAAACCTAAGCAGGCTCCCAATCAAGAAATGCAAGTCACTAAATGGCTTTGACCAATTAGGAGGAATAAACTAAGATCAGTATTTCAACAGGTTCACAGCAGAATGTGAGAAATTTCTGGAAAACACAACAGACCAATAAGAATAGCAATGCAGATATATTAACATCTTTCAGCTCACTATACCTGTAATACTGGGCTGTCCACGGTGAAAGCCTTATACACAGCAGAAGCCTGGTTCTTACTTCCTTTGCTCCAAATGGCCATGTTTCCAGTTACATACAGCTCTTCGTCATACTCCACCTCTTCCCCAAGCTCACCAATACCTTTTCTCAAGAGCCAGTTTTCCTGAGTCAAAAGACAGAAAAAGAAAAGGTTATCAAATCCTACATAGCTCCATAAATCTCTCAATTCCCAAAGTGGACAAAGGGAAACGACGGTTGAGGAGAGATATGATAGAGGGCTATAAAATAATGAGTGGAGTAGAACGGGTAGACATGAATCGTCTGTTTACTCTTTCCCAAAATACTAGGCCTAGGGATCATTCGATGAAGCTACAAAATAGTAACTTTAAAACAAATTGGAGAAAAAGTTTCTTCACTCAACGTGTAATTAAACTCTGGAATTCGTTGCCAGAGAATGTGGTAAAGGTGGTTAGCTTAGCGGGGTTTTAAAAAAGTTTGGCAAGCATCCTAAAGGAAAAGGCCATAGACCATTATTAAAATGGAGTTAGGGAAAATACACTGTTTATTTCTGGGATAAGCAGCATAAAATGTATTGTACTTTTTGGGATCTTGCCAGGTATTTGTGAAATGGATTGGCCACTGTTCTAAACAGGATGCTGGGCTTGATGGACCTTTGGTCTGTCCCAGTATAACAATACTTATGAGGGATTTTTTTTTTTTAACACAGTCCATGACATTTCTATGGGGCCCTTTTACTAAACTGTGGTATAAGGCTTAACGCATCGTAACGCAGGATTTTCCCTGCATGCCAAGCTCATCTTTTTTATGTTTAAATTTGTTTATTAATTTTATATTTTAATAAGCATTCTACTTGTACAGAAATACAGTGTTAAATATAAGCCAGAAAAAAATATCATACATTATTATTCATTACATAATATTATGCATATATTCAACGTTTCCTTAGACCACTATTCGGGGACATAGTCAAAACTTGAGAAGAATTATTTGTGGATTAACTTAGCCCTAAGCTCATCTTTAACGCAGCTATATAATAGGCCTCTCTGTCGGTCCCATATTAATTTTTCCCATTAGCATGCAGGACCAGCCAACATATTAACAATACTAGTTAGTGCACGTTAATGTGAATGCACTAGAATGTTGGCACTTCCATGCCCATTCCCTGCCCCCTCCTGAAAAATAATTAAAAAAAAAAATAGCACACAATTAGCATCCTACAGTAAGTCTTCCTCCTGAAAAATAATTAAAAAAAATAAATAGAATACAATCAGCATCCTGCAGTGAGCCTTTTTTGGTGACCTGAGACCTCACTTCATGCTACAGAAGGAACTTGGACCCAGATTATTGTGACTCAAGTGGTTCCACCAACAGGCCTCGAAATTATGATTTTTGTAAGTTGTGTTTCGTAACAGAAACTGGGAAATTGATAGCATCAATGACAAGGCTTATTGCAATGGTCCAAAATAGTAAGGGGAAATTAGTTGACTGTCCTAAGGAAATTGATAGAGTTTAAGGAATATCATCACTCCTATGACCAACAGAGAGGATGGAGAGAAGGTGTCCCAGGGCAGGATCAAGTAAGGCAAAGACCAGGTAGAATCATGAACTGAAAGGTGGAACAGGTATCAATACAGTATCATCAGGTTATAAAGAAATCGGACATTTTCCCACTGCACAGAATTCCAAGGTGGAAGTACCCATTTCCCACTGCTATTTGCACTGGAACTGGAGACATTTACTAGTTGGGTGCAGCATAACTTTAGTATTCATCCAGCAGAGTTGTAACCTGGTGGATAGAACAGCTGGTTTAGAATCTGGGAATCAAATCAACAGCATCTGGGGGAATTCAAATTAAACCACTGTACCATCAACTATATGTTATAAAAATGGGTACAGAATGTAAAAAACAAGTGTACATAAGGAGGATACACGTACAGAAGACCAGTCTCCCGATGAAGGGAGTCTGTCCTGGGCCTGAAGCCTGGAACAGTAGTGAAAGAATTTGTGATTGAACTGAATGGCAAAGAGATCCACCAAGGGCACGCCTCACACTTGGAAGATCTCGAAGGCAACGCCCATGCTGAGGGACCACTCGTGTGATTGTATGACCTGCTCAATCAATGATGACTGTATAGACAGAAACTTAAATTATATTAAGTGAGCACAATGCTAGCCTTTAATTCAATACTTCTTATGTCCTTTTGGTTTATTATTTTTAAATATATTTATATTACCACTATTTAATATAGCCCGTATTAACTATGTATAGCATACTAACAGTATGTTTCTGATAGACATCCAAATTACTTCCCCCCCCCCCCCCCCCCCCGTTTACTAAGCTGCGCTAGCAGGTGGTGCACGTAAATGCTGACATAGCCCATTAAAAGTGAATGGGCTGCATCAGCATTAGTGTGGCTTAATAAACAGGGGGGTTTGTTTGGTGTTGATCTAATGATGTTGATATTAATCCACATTCATTTTTATTATCATTTGTTACTGTGTCTTTTTTTTTTTTAATTTATATGTATTTATATGTATTGTATATGTTAATTTTTAGAATCCTGATGCAGGCCAAAAACGCCGAAACATGACTTGTGTTGAGTCTTGTATGTGTTTGAATAAAGTTTTACTCCAGTAAACATTGTCTAGTTTCCATTTTTGTGTCACCTTCGCTTTATGGTGTGTATCTCTGGGAGCAACCATCTTTCAAAAGGACACAAATGGAATAGCAAAGTAATTGGTTCACACACTGTGTGAGGTCATAGATGACATCAAGGTCAGTATAGACCAAGCCAGTGCTACTACAAGTAATGCCACTAAGAACTCTTGTCAATGTATGGTTTTTACTTTTCAGATAGCCAGTGCTGCAGTAGCTATATAAGCCTGAAACAAATTGTTGATCTTACTTTCTGCTTGTCATGAATTGTGAATTCCCGCAGGGATCCAACCAAGCCAGCAGCTCCATCAGAAGACCACAACTCAGATGCTGGCTGCAGCTGCCGGAGCTGAAGGTTCAAGGCATTAGGGTGGTGCCTGCTATGCTCACGGCCAAAAGGAACAAACTCCTGCAAATCCCCTGCTGCAATCATTGTTACTTTCTCTTCATAGACGTTCGACATGGAGTCCAAATATCCTCATTATTTCTGAAACAAAATAAAACAGATAAGTGAAATATGACATTCCTGAAGATTAAGTGTGAAAATTAAGGTACTGAAGACACATATCAGTTCACACTTCCTGGTATCAACAGTACTACATGGGTCTCAAGCATCCATGGACTATCTTTCATAACCAATTGCAACTAGCAATTGTGGGGTCAATATTCAGCAACACTTATCCAGGTAAGAGTAGCTCCTGCTCAGATAAACGCCACTCACAAGGGCCACCCAAGGATAGTACTAGGGCAGTCTGGAGGCAGTACTAAACTAGAGCCAAGAGTCACCCAGTTAGTTGTCTGTTAACTGGGTGAATAACCAGATAGAGTTAGGAGAGCAAAAAGGATGTTCTAACTTTATCCAGGTAGGTATCAAAGTACTGTCTGAATATCACTGGCACTCTGGTGCCAACAGCCACTTTAAATACAAATATTCAGCACTAGTACCCAGGTAAAACACAGTACTGAATATTCAGGCTAAAAAAAAAAAAGAAAACAGGGACTAGTATTTTATAAAAACGCTGACTACCATGGGCTGGATATCAGGGGGAATATTTATACAGTATATTACCGTTTTATCTATTGAGACCATCAAGAATACTCAGTGCAAAACCTTATATTACAAACAGTACTCCTGGAGAAATTCTGCATATTTTTTTAAGAATTCTGTGCACAATATTTAAAAATTCTGCATAGATTTGTACAGTTTTTGCACAGAATTCCCCCATCATAACGCCCAAAATCCCCTCCTGCCTTTTCTTCCTCAGGCTCCAGCCTCCCCAATTCTCTCTCTCATTCCAACTACACATATCTCTCCAACTCCTGGCAAGAACCTTAATTCTGAATGCCTCCAAATCTTCTCTCTCTCTCTGCAGGCACACACTCCCACCTCAATTCTTTCTCCTCCCTTCCCCAATCCCATAGCACACACTCACCGTACTCTGCCACCACCCATACGCATGGTACACACACATTGCTCGGCCCCCACTCCTCCATCCCTATGGCACATACTCACCTTGCTTGCTCCCCTCCTCTATCCCCATGGCATGCTCAGCCACCAGCACAATCAGCTCTGCTCGAATCCCCCCCCCCCCCTAACCCTCAGAGATCGCGCAGCGAGAAGAAAGTAAACAGCTGCATATCAGGCTGTTTATTCCTCCTGTGCTGACCAAAACCCAACTGTTCATGAACTGCTATACAGAGACGCCTGCACAGTTCACTTCCTCCTCTTTGCTGTTGGATCTCTGTAAGGAAGGGGGAGAGATTTAAGAGAGAAGTTGATGCCTGTGGATGTGTAGAATTTGCACAGATGTGGAATTCTGTGCAAATTCTGCATTGTGCAGAAATCTCCCTGGTGTAAACAGAATAAACAAAATTACACGACACAAATTAAAATAAAGTGGACGATGTCCATTTTTTACTTCCACAATACTCACAAAGAATTCAAATGCATTCACTCATATTCTTTTCAAGCCTGTCTTTCTGTTACTGAAAATAGATCCCATCATTATAACAGCATTGTAGCTGCCCACTAAGAGCCTAATTCATTTTTTCCATAGACCCAGAATAAGAGAAAAATATTAGTGAAATCAGACTGTGCTGAGAAAAATATTAGTGAAATCAGACTGTGCTGTCTCTTATAGTGCCTCATATTAGGCCACCCCCTCCTGCTTCTTTCAGTCAGTCCACAGTTGGTATTTAAGTGGCATCTCTAGCTACATTCTGTAACATGGATGATGCAACCCAGTATTCTCCCAATAACGTTTTGCCTGCTGGATGGCATGAAAGAGTAGAGGGAATACTGCACAGTATTATAACATTTCTGTTAAGTTAGCCAGGCGGTCATTAAGATCAGCTGGGTGGTGAGGCCATTCAAATGGTTCTAGGAAGAACACTGTACACTCTGTTTAAAAGATTGCTGAGAAGAATGATAGATGAGGAAAATTAAAACAGAAAAACCTTTGGACATAATCAGCACACAATCAAAGTCAGATTAATTCATCTCTTCATTTTAACTTGGCTAAAACAATGTCCCTCAAATGTTAACACATCCTTGGAGGGGAAACTGTCAAATTCCCCATTTCCAACAGTGAGAGATTGTAGGCCAATCCTGGATTTCTGATAGTGTTGCAGGTCTCATCATGCTCCTGCAAAGGTTAACTTTTAGTTATATTTATTTGGATTTTGTTCACCCCTTTTCAGTAGTAGCTCAAGGTGAGTTACATTCAGATACATTGGATATTTCTCTGTCCCTGGGGCAATGAAGGCTTAGGTGACTTGCCCAAGATCACAAGGAGCAGCAGTGAGAATTGAACCGGCCACCTCTGGATTTCAAGACCGGTGCTCTAACCACTAGGCCACTCCTTCACTCCATCTCCAATGTACAAGTTCAAAACCAACACAGACCAACAGAATGGGTAACTAGGAAATGTTGCCTTTGTATTAGTGCAGATTGTAAATGGTTGTAAATGGCAACATGTGCATGTTACAGAAAATACCGCAGCGCCTAACTTCTAAAGGGCAAAACTCACTACAATACGTTAAAAAGAGACTCCTGATGAAAGCTAAAGCGCTTCCTCATTTCTACGCTAACCCCGAATCCAAGGCCCATCAGCAACCCACACGCTCTGCACAGAGATGGCCCCTGGGTCCAGACCCCGCAGGAGCCTCCATGTATACAGCAGACCCCGAACACACCTGCCAGCAAAAATCGTCTAGAGCGGCCACGCCGGGTACTGTGGGAGGCTGGAAGGGAACTGCGAGCCCCACCACGTCCACTCTCCAGCCAAATCGGACGTCTACTTAATATTGCTCAAAGAAAACGAGAAAAAAAAATACATAAAACAAACACGAAACCGATGACAGCTCCAACAAAACTCTTCAAATGCACGCGGCCATCTTAGATCTCCCGTCAGCCACCGCGATAGTGGGGCGGGCAGACGCAGGAGGAGGAAAGAACGGGGGCGGGGCTTGCTAAAAGACGGATCCCGATTCCCGGATCCTCTACGATTCGAGCTACCTTAATAACAGTACTGTTCTATTTTGACTGCTGCTGGGATTCGGCGGACAAGGACAGAGCATGTAAACCGAAGATTCGCCACATAAGGAAAGCGACAACAGCAGTCTCAACAGAACAGCGACTTGGTGCTTGGTCACACTGGGAGAGGGGAAGTGTAATGGACGGTGGCAACAGGGATGGCGGGGTGGAGAAAGAGAGAGAGGGAATAAATTGGATAATAGCATTATTAACTAGGAAGGAGGACAGAGACACTAGGCAACGTGGGGGTGGGACCGAGGAAGAAGAGAGATAATGTCGATAATGGGGGGGAGGGAGGAGACGATATGTTTTGGAAATCAAATGGGACAGGATAGAAAGGAGAGACATACTGTACATCAAGGAGGCAGGGAAGACATGCTGGAAGTTAAGAAGTTGCAGAGGTGCCAAGGGTGGCCCCCATAACAAAACTGGAGATTTACCACCGCTATGTTGGAGACTGAAGGCCAATGAGTGAGGAACCAGTTCTGGCAGATGCACATTCCAAAAAAACTGACATATTCTAATCAATACATGGAAAATACCTTTTTTTGGCTGGTTATTTTATTTCTTTAATGGTATTAGTCTCAGTCTCTGGATTCTAGTTTTAGCTTTCCTCTATCTTCTCTTAACTATCTTGCCGGAGTCTCCTTTATCATTTGGCACTTCTTTTCTTTCCATGTCCACCACCCATCTTCCCTCTGCGTCCTTTATCAGTCCTATCTGGAAACTCTCCTCTATGTTCCTCTCTCTATCCTTTTCTCCTGTTCCTCATCTGCCTTCTTAGTGCCCCTGTTACCCACCCCACCCCTGTGTCCCTGTCCCTAGGCTGTCTCCATGCCCAGTATTTTATCTGTGTCCCTGTCTCTCAAACACAGTCCCAATTCCAGTAACCTGCCCCTGGCTTGGCTACACACTTCAATATGCAACAACTTCCTTTATCATTCAATTGCTATGGACTTCCTCTCATTTACAATCTAGGAATCACTAGCACAAAGAAGCCCTACCTTTGTATGAACTTGGCAGCTAATAGTGTGCTGCTTGCATTTACATCCAAACAGACTTGTAGAAATAAATATATAATACAGAGCTGACACATTTGGACTGAAACTGGACTTCTGCATGAAGGTAGCACTTCCCTCATTATTCAATATCTGTGTTTTAAATAGTAGTAATAAAAATGTATCAAGTGCATATGTATAATATACCACTGCATTCCACAAAACAAAAGGAGCATGTTCCCACATACCATCTTTCTCTTTTGATCTACTTACAGGAAAAAAAAAAGATTTTAAATGCTCCCAGGTTTCAATCTAATTAAGGTTTAAAACAACCTTTGTCATTGGAAATAAAAACTGTGAATTTTCAGCAACTGATTCTCAGAACATGATGTCTATTTTGGCTAGGTGAAAAAATCTGAGCACCAATACAATGCGTGCTAGGGTGTCCCTATAACCACCCCCTTGAAATGACACAATGTGATTTATTTATTTGTTACATTTGTATCCCACATTTTCCCACCTATTTGCAGGCTCAATGTGCCTTCCATAGTAGAACAAATTACTACTCTAACTGATGATCGGCTGTTCTGTTGTGATGCTTCCTCTGTGTATAGCATATGCTGCACAAGCCAGCATGTTTCTAACTGTAACTAAGATAACAATGACAATGTGGATAGAGCAGCTGATGGTTTGTTTTGGTAGCACCAATATGACAGCTGCACGGGGGAGACAGCTTCACCATTTTGATATCATGCTGGTTCTTGTCTTATTAAACCTCCTTGCCTAGGGCCTTTAAGCAGACGAGGAGGAAACCGCTCGCCTTCTTTCCTCCTCAAAATCCACCACCTGCTCTTCTGATCCCATCCCCACCAACCTACTTAACATCATCTCTCATACTGTCACCCCCGCCATCTGTAATATCCTCAACCTCTCTCTCTCTCCACTGCAACTGTCCCTGACACCTTCAAGCATGCCGTAGTCACACCTCTCCTCAAAAAAACATCACTTGACCCTACCTGTCCCTCCAACTACCGCCCCATCTCCCTCCTACCCTTCCTTTCCAAAATACTTGAGCGCGCCACTCACAGCCGCTGCCTTGATTTTCTCTCCTCTCATGCTATCCTCGATCCACTTCAATCTGGTTTTCGCCCTCTACACTCGACAGAAACAGCACTCTCCAAAGTCTGTAATGACCTGTTCCTTGCCAAATCCAGAGGCCACTACTCCATCCTCATCCTCCTCGATCTATCCACCGCTTTTGACACTGTCAATCATGATTTACTTCTTGCCACACTATCCTCATTTGGGTTCCAGGACTCTGTCCTCTCCTGGTTCTCCTCCTATCTCTCCCACCGCACCTTCAGAGTCCACTCTCATAGATCTTCCTCCACCCCCATCCCGCTATCTGTTGGTGTTCCCCAGGGATCTGTCCTTGGACCCCTTCTCTTCTCAATCTACACCCTCTTCCCTGGGCTCCCTGATCTCATCTCATGGTTTCCAGTATCATCTCTATGCTGATGATACCTAGTTGTATCTCTCCACACCAGACATCACCGCGGAGACCCAGGCAAAGGTATCAGCCTGCTTATCCGACATTGCTGCCTGGATGGCCAACCGCCACCTGAAACTGAACCTGTCCAGACCGAGCTCATCGTCTTTCCACCAAAACCCGCTTCTCCTCTTCCTCCACTTTCTATCTCAGTTGATAACACCCTCATCCTCCCCGTCTCATCCCCGCCCGCAACCTCGGAGTCATCTTTGACTCCTCCCTCTCCTCTGCGCATATCCAGCAGATAGCCAAGATCTGTCGCTTCTTCCTCTTTAACATCAGCAAAATTCGCCCTTTCCGCTCTGAACACACCACCCGAACTCTCTTCCACGCTCTCATTACCTCTCGCCTTGACTACTGCAACTTACTCCTCACCGGCCTCCCACTTAGCCACCTATCCCCCCTTCAATCTGTTCAGAACTCTGCTGCACATCTTATATTCCGCCAGAACCGATATGCTCATATCACCCCTCTCCTCAGTTCACTTCACTGGCTTCCAATCAGATACCGCATTCAGTTCAAGTTTCTCCTTCTTACCTACAAATGCACTCAGTCTGCTGCCCCTCACTACCTTTCTACCCTCATCTCCCCTTACGTTCCCGCCCATAACATCCATTCACAGGACAATCCCTCTCTCATTACCCTTCTCCACCACCGCCAACTCCAGTCTCCGCTCATTCTGCCTCGCCTCACCCTATGCTTGGAACCAAGCTTCCCGAGCCTTACGCCAAGCCCCCTCCCTGCCCATCTTCAAGTCTCTGCTTAAAGCCCACCTCTTCAATGCTGCGTTCGGCACCTAACTCTTTCAGGAAATCCAGACTGCCCCAATTTGACTGCCCCTATCAGACTGACTGCTCACGTGTCCTTTAGATTGTAAGCTCTTTGAGCAGGGACTGTCCTATGTTAAATTGTACAGCGCTGCATAACCCAGTAGCTTTAGATGTTAACCTTCCCCATCAGAAAATCCACAACAGTTCACAGGGAGCCTCCAAAGTAGAAACCTGGATCCCACTGTGAGCCCTCTCTAGCTACCACATACACTAGAGAGGGTCTATAGCATTTATACCTTGAGGAACATTGCCTTCCCTACCCCCCAAAAGAAGACATTCCCATGGCACAGTGGGAGCAAGTACTCCTCTGTGTTTTGAGTTATGACTGACAGTAAGGTATGCATTGTTTAAGCACTTGCCTAATAACTTGTGAGACTTTTTATTTATTTTTTATTTATGTATCTTTACACTTGTTACTTACCTCTATAAAAAAAAAAAAGACCCCTGCGAGCATAAATCAAATTAAATACTGTATAATCCCAAAAGAAAAATTTTTAAATGTGTTTTGGGTGATCACTATAGAGGGCACTAGTTTAATTTTTGTTAGGTGTCAGCAGAAGGTACAACTTATGGTTGATCTTTCAGATTCCAGAAGGTCATTTGCATTTGTATTTGCCCCAGCAGAGAAGTTCAGATGGCAGTATGAGCTATCTAGGTTTCGGCTTCCTCAGCCCCCACACTCCACCAGCTGAAGATCGGAAGGCACACACCTATCAGATCGCACCACACTATTACTTCCTATAAATGTAAAAAAAAAAAAAAACAGATGTGGGATAAACATGCATGGGATAAACATAAAGGAATCCTGTTCAGAAGGAATGGATCCTAAGGAGCTTAGCCGAGAGTGGGTAGCAGAGCCGGTGGCAGGAGGCGGGGATGGTGCTGGGCAGACTTATACGGTCTGTGCCAGAGCCGGTGGTGGGAGGCGGGACTGGTGGTTGGGAAGCGGGGATAGTGCTGGGCAGACATACAGTCTGTGCCAGAACCGGAGGTGGGAGGCGGGGCTGGTGGTTGGGAGGCGGGGATAGTGCTGGGCAGACTTATACGGTCTGTGCCCTGAAAAGGACAGGTACAAATCAAGGTAAAGTATACACAAAAAGTAGCACATGTGAGTTTATCTTGTTGGGCAGACTGGATGGACCGTGCAGGTCGTTTTCTGCCGTCATCTACTATGTTACTATATACTAACTGGGAATTACTTCAAACAATAGTGATTAAGATGAGTAACCAGTTACTTATAAATAGATTGTTTCTAGTATCTTGAATTACATTAAACCAATAGAATAAACCCCAAATTCTATATATCACACCCACATTTCTGTGTCCAACTTTGTGCATGCATCTGAGATGCGTGCACAAATAAATTAACGAATGAGCTTGGAAACATCAATAATTGGGTGTTAACAAACAATTATTGGTGTTAATTAGCAGTCTTAAAAATTTGCGTGCGCATCTCACTGCATGTATTCTATAAAGCACAGCACCTGACTTCAATCACATATATTTATTTATTTATTGCATTTGTATCCCACATTTTCCCACCTCTTTGCAGGCTCAATGTGGCTTACAATAGTCATGAATAGTGGACATATATTAGAAAATATACAATTAGTGTTACAGAAAGATCTTGGGAATGTGAAAAAGATATATCTGAAAAGACAGCATGACCAGGTGCGTATCAGGGGCATTCCAAAAAGTTGCATGGGGATTTACAGAATTCACCTGAAGTGCACCTAAGTTGGGCACTGGCATTTACACCTACTTTTCTTAGAACGTTATTTCTTATTGAATAGCATTTAGCATGGAAGTTTTTTTGGCACCATTTATTTAATTCCCTTCTTAAAGTACTTTAGATTAGTTTGAATATCCCTGCTTCCTTAGAAATTTAAGATGGAGGCAGTAGAACAGCAGCAAGAAGAGGGTCTATCCAGTCTTTTGCATTGAGTGTCATATGTATAATTATCTACCAGCTATGTGTGCATTTAGTACAAAAATCTTCAAGCCCTCAGAGATTGAGTCCAGTGGTGCTCCTAGGACAGCTGCCACCCAGGAGAATCACCACTGTGAACCGCCCAAGCACATCATCCCCCCCCCCCAGCAAATAACCCTCCTATCGCATCACCTCCCCTAAGCGCATCGCTCTTACCTCCTAGAGGTGCAGGGAGCAGTTGCACGGCTATCGGCTCCACAGGTTCCCTGCCCCAGAACAGGAAGTAACAGAGGGAGCAGGGAACCCGCAGAGCTGACAGCTGGGTGGCTGCTCCTTACACCCCCTTGCAGCGTGCACCCGGGGCGGACCGCCCCCACTGCTCCACTCTTGGTATACCACTGATTGAGTCCAAACTCCGGAGGTTAGACTTGCAGACCTGGAGAAACTATGGTATATATTTATTTGTTACATTTGTATCCCACATTTTCCCACCTATTTGCAGGCTCAATGTGGCTTACATAGTACCGTAAAGGCGTTCGCCAAGTCCAGTAAAGGAACAAATACAATGTGATGTTAGGGTCGAATAAGGTAGGTATGTTTCAGGCACATTAGGGGTCGAAGATAGGGAGGGTTATTGTCCAATACGATCTTTGGTTTTGCTGTGTTGCAGAGTTGAGGCATTTATGTTGGGTCGGTAGGGTACACCTTTCTGAACAAGTAGGTTTTCAGTGATTTCCTGAAGTTTAGATGGTCATAGATTGTTTTCACAGCTTTTGACAGAGCGTTCCATAGTCTAGACCAGGAGATACAGTTCTCTGCGCAGTACATACATTTACTCATAGATGAGCTCCCAATTTCACTGGCAAATATTCACCTTTTTATTTATTTATTTATTTATTTGTTGCATTTGTATCCCACATTTTCCCACCTATTTGCAGGCTCAATGTGGCTTACATACTGCCGTAATGGCAATTGCCATTTATTAGGCTTAGAACTCATTTTCAGACTTAAGGAAAATTACAGAATGCTTGAGAATGTGGGAATGTGGTCACATGTTATGTTTCTCTGTCCAAGTGGCCAGCCTGAACTTGAAACATGCTCCACCTCCCCCTTCACATACCAAATTAATTAGAGCTGTGTCTTCTTCCACATTCCAAATCATTTTCACACAAACAGAATTACTTTTGATCAAAAATACAGACCCAGAGTGCACTGTCGGTCATTCAGACAGAGTTGAAAAGCAATTTTTAAAATCCTTTACATGGGGCCAGGGACTGATTCCACATGCAATACGGGAAAAGTTGCAGTTGCATCAGATCAGTACTGGGAGGCGCATGAGCCAGGCACAGCCAGGAGGAGGAGCCCTACACAGAAATATTTCCCAACCTGACTGGATTGGGTCCATCACAGCAGTGGCTCACTGTTGTGGAGGTGACTCAGCACCAAGTGATAGATAAGACATAGGGGAGGTATTTGGGAGAGATAGAAGAGATGCTGGAGATAGAAAGAAATGCTGGACAGGGGTGTGAATAGAGAGATGGGACATGCTGCCTGGATAAGGGGAGAATAGGAAGATGGAGAAATGCCACCCCAACCAGATCCAGATACTACCTGGTCAGTATTCTCAATAAAGAAGGGTAGAATGGTCAGTATTCTCAATGGAGAAGGGTAAATAGTGGGGTTCCCCAGGGGTCTATGCTGTGAACGCTGTTTTTTAACATATTTATAAATTATCTAGAGATGGGAGTAATTAGTGAGATAACTAAATTTGCTGACGATGCAAAGTTATTCAAAGTTATTAAATCACAAGAAAGTTGTGAAAAATTACAAGAGGACCTTACGAGACTGGGAAACTGTCCATCCAAATGGCAGATGACATTTAATGTGAGCAAGTGCAAAGTGATGCATGTGGGAAAGAGGAACTTTAACTATAGCTACGTAATGCAAGGTTCCACAGACCAGGAAAGGGATCTAGGTGTCATCGTTGATGATACGTTGAAACCCTCTGCTCAGTGTGCAGCACCGGCCAAGAAAGCAAATAAAATGTTAGGTATTATTAGGAAAAGAATGGAAAACAAAAATGAGAATGTTATAATGCCTTTGTATTGCTCCATGGTGCGACTGCACCTCGAATATTGTGTTCAATTCTGGTCGCCGCATCTCAAAAAAGATATAGTGAAATTAGAAAAGCTGAAGAAAGGGCAACGAAAATGATAAAGGGGATGGGACAATTTCCCTATAAGGAAAGGCTAAAGTGGCTAGGGCTCTTCAGCTTGGAGAAAAGGCGGCTGAGGGGATACGATAGAGGTCTATAAAATAATGAGTGGAGTGAAACAGGTAGACATGAATCACTTGTTTACTCTGTCCAAAATTCTAGGACTAGAGGGCACGCAATGAAGCTACAAAGTAGTAAATTTAAAATGAATCAGTGAACATATTTCTCCACTCAACCTGTAATTAAACTCTGGAATTCGTTGCCACAGAATGTAGTAAAAGCAATTAGATTAGCGGGTTTTAAAAAAGGTTTGGATAGCTTCCTAAAAGTCCATAAGCCATTATTAAAATGGACTTGGGGAAAAGCCACTGCTTATTTCTAGGATAAGCAGCATAAAATGTATTGTACTGTTTTGCGATCTTGCCAGGTACTTGTTATCTGGATTGGCCATTGTTGGAAACAGGATGCTGGGCTTGATGGACCTTCGGTCTGTCCCAGTATGGCAACACTTATGTTCTTATGTAGCTATATGTTGGTCTGGCTAGGCCCCAGTCGCAGGACCCTCCTTACTCCAACTACCAGACCACATGATTGAAACAGATGATGTCTGAACTGTGTAGGGCTCTATAGACACAGAACCCTATGGTTCAAACACAGGTTTCAGTTGCCTGGTGGACATTTGTAGGAACGAGCAAGGAGGGGTCCGTGTGACCTGTGGCCTGCAGCCCTAGCCAGACCAGCTGCTGGATCACAGGCATAGCCACAGGGGCCTGTCTACCTGCCTCACCCCACCCCCACAAGACCACACAGTTGCATAGGTAATGGTGGCAAAGTTCAGCAAGAAGGTCAGCAGTTAAAATAAAATCAAGGCCACAGCACCTGCATACGCTGAGGACAGGCCATGTCCCTACCCACACCAACTCTGTAACAAGAAGTCTATGTTGGTGGGAACATGGTCTGCCTTCAGTGCATACTGGTGCTGAGGTTCTGCACTATCTTCTTGTTTTAACTGCTGACCTTACTGATGATTTGTGGCTGTTTCTTCTTTCCCTAGCCTGTCCCTTGCTGCCACTACAAGTTACAGTAAAGATGTTGAGGGGGGGGGGGGGGAAATGGAATGGGAGGTTCTAGACTGTCAAGGAAAAAAGGAGATGATGAGGTGCTGGACTAATGGGAGGTGAGGGAAAGAAGACAGATGGGAGATGCTGGATTATAGGGAGCATGAATAGGAAAATTCTGAACTGCAGGAAGGTGATTCCTGACTATGAGGATAAGAGAGGGCGCAGGAAGATGTTGAACTTTAGAGAGAAACTGAAAGGAAGCAGAAGAGAGAGGGGAAATGCTAGACCATGAGAAAGATGGATAGGAAGATGTTGGACTATGGGGGAAGAGAGGGTGGGGAGATGTTGAACTGGGGGAAGGAGAGAAAAAGAGAAGAAATAGGGAGATGATGGATTATGGTGGTGGAGGAGAAGGTGAGATGTTGATGTTGGACTGTGAGTGAAGAGAAGAGAAGGAAGATAC
The DNA here is from genome assembly GCF_901765095.1 of Microcaecilia unicolor. Taxonomy (NCBI): domain Eukaryota; kingdom Metazoa; phylum Chordata; class Amphibia; order Gymnophiona; family Siphonopidae; genus Microcaecilia; species Microcaecilia unicolor. The sequence goes on along the minus strand of NW_021963139.1, from coordinate 10,189 downwards.
TGAACTAGGAGAAGACAGAACCATGAAGAGAGGCCTTAGTACATTAGGTTTAGCAAGGATGAATGAGAGGAGGATGCAGATAGAGCAGGGAGGTGGAAAATGGGAATAGTCAGTGACTGGGTAAGAATAAGACACAGGACAAAGTGACTAGATAGGATGACCAATAAGGAAATCACTGTGGATGGCGAGGGTTTGAGAACTAGAGAAAGTAGATGAGGGCCCGTGTCAGGGTGGATACAGATAGTAAAGTGTGGTAATTCAGAAAGGATGAAAGAAAGAAATAAGATGCTGGGGAAGAAATGAGACAGTAGAAAGGACAAGACTATGTAAAGAATGGGATTGGGGACGTGCTAGGAAGGATGACAGAAGAAGGAAAGCAGATAGGTAGCTGAAAATTAAAAAGAGAGGGATTTAGAACTAGAGGTGAAAAGAGGGATGAATTTTGAGTGGATAGATGGGCTGAAAAGAAGGAAATGGAGGGAAAAAATTAAAGAAGGATGTGTTAGAAACATGTGGGGAGGAATGGAAAAAGACGAGGAGAAATGGCAAATGGACATCAGACCCTGTAATGAGAGTTAGGAGAAGAGAAAAATAAAACGAAAGGAGAAACTGAATGGGAAAAAAATGTTGACTGTATTAATTGGAATATGTCACTTTTGGGAAGTGTGCATTTCTGCTGTCTTAGTATTTTGCTCAGTACAAGGAGAAATGCATTTCTGTTTCTATTTCTCCAGTGTTGGTGTTCATTCAGAGTCTGACTTCTTCAGATTTCTAGATCAGTTTTTGCCTTCATATAATGTGTGGGTCCTTGTTTAATATTCTTTCTGTATTTAGTTTCTATGACTGAGGTGTGGTATTCTGCTAGGATAGTGTCTGTGTAGAGATCTGAGCAGCTTGTCTGTGTTCTCATTGTTTTATGGCCCAGTATAATATTTGCAGTGCTACCTTTTCATAGATAAGGTTGTTCATATTTGAGTTCTGGCAGTTAGTGCTGGTGCAGTCTGGTAAGATTTTGAGTGTCTTTTTGCAGGGTTTTGTATTACTGGCGGTGGAGGAATTGAATTGTTTCCATACGTGTGCATGTAATTTAGCATCTGTAAGACCTAGAAAAAATAGAATTTAAAATATGTAGAGTAATATGTTTTCAACTGTCATGAAATGCCTAGCCACCCACCTGGGGTTACCCCGCGGCCACTCAAAGGGTCTATCCCAAGCACAGCTCAGGTCCGCCTGCACCTGACGCTTGTGCTCTACACTAGCACCCTCCTCTCATCGACTGGGTCACAACCGCCTCTTGGCGAGTCTCCTGCTCCCAAATTATTCCCAGTAATTTCTAGGTTACTGGAGGTCACACTCCCTGTGGTCCCTCAGTTCCCAGAAAGCACTCACAGACCCAATACACAAACCACCAGGATTCTTTATCAGTCCAGACAGGCAGAATGAACAAACAATTGTGTTTATTCTCAGACTGGAACAATTAACAAAAAAAATGTGCAATTAGCATACAATAACAGGTAACTGAAATATGGATCAATTATAACACTAACTAAACATTTGCATACTGGCTAAACAGTACCTGGGAAGATCAGGACATATAATTCACCGAGCCTCAGTAAAAGAGATCTGTCTCTCTCTTCTTTCTTCCTAACTAAGACTGAAGCAACAGTCAGTATCTGCTGGGTAATTTTCAAAACTCCAGGTCAATCAGATCCCAGAATAGTCAAGTTTCAAATAAAAACTTGTTACATCACTACAGACACTTCCTATTATCTGTGTGCCAAATAAAGAAAGTCTGTAACAGTTTTAAGCAGGGGCATATCTGCGTGGGGCCACAGGGGCCTGGGCCCCTGCAGATTTCGCCCTGGCCCCCCTCCTCGCCATCAACCCTCCCCTGCCTTACTTTTGCTAGCGGGGGGCCCCAACCCCCGCCAGCCGAGGTCCGACCCACAGTCTTCATATTTTGTCTTCCTCCGACTCCTCCGTGGCCATGCTGTAAGTAACGCTGCTGATTCGTTGAATCCAGTTCGGAGTCTGACGTAGCAGAATGTTGTACGCGCGTACAACGTGCTCCAACGTCAGACTCCGAACTGGATTCAACGAATCAGCAGTGTTACTTACAGCATGGCCACGGAGGAGTCGGAGGAAGACAAAATATGAAGACTGCGGGTCGGTCGGCCCCCCCCGCCAGCAAAGTAAGCAGCGGGGGAGGGTTGACGGCGGGGGGGGGGGTGGAGAGTGGCGGCAGGGGGGGGAGGGAGGCAAAAATGTGCCCCCTCTCTCTGGCTCTGGCCCCCCCCTACCGCCGGATTCCAGATATGCCCTGGTTTAAGCATAAAATGCACCATCTGCTGGCCAAACAGGAGAAATATACCTCAGAATACGATTCAGAAAAATATCCAATACATTTTACATGCTTAAACACAGTTTATTCACAGCAACTGTTCACTTATAAATCCAATTTCAGTGCACAAGGCATTATTTGTAAGAATATAATTTGAATGACTCAGATCTCTGTGCCTACTGCCTCTCCCCATGGTTACACCACTATACTGGGCCAAGGAAACGAGACTGAAGGAGAAGGAAGCTTGTGAGCAGAATAGAAGCCAGAGACAGGTGAAGCCTGGTAGGCACCCTGAGAGAAGGATGGAAAGGGGCTGGAGTGGTGGAATGGGGGGGGGGGGGATAACAGGAAGAATTGGAGTGCTGAGATTGGGGAGATAACAAGAAGGACTACAGAGCTGAGGTGTCAGAAACACTACTTTGGATAAGAGAAACACAATTTGCCCTCAACAGAAAATATGGGCCTTAAGAGAGCTGAAGGATTGAACGAGGTGCAAGTACAAGACAGATGGGACACGGAGAGGCAACAGAGGAGAAGAGACATAGAAAATATAGGAAAATAAAGGCAGGTAAAGACCATATGGCCTATCCAGTCTGCCCATTCATGCCAGCTACTATCCCTTACTCTCCCTTAGAGATCTTATGTACTTGTCCCAAGCTTTCTTAACTTCAGATGCAGTCTTCTCCAGCACCTCTATCGGGAAGCCATTCTATGAATTTATCACCCTTTCCATGAAGAGGTATTTCCTCTGGTTATTCCTGACTCTGTCCCCTTTCAACTTCATCCTATGCACCCTCATTCCAGAGCTTCCCTTCAATTGAAAGACATCATCCTCTGCATTTATGCCAGAAGAATCCGAAAAATATGGTTTGAGTGGTGGAGGTGGCAGAGCAGTGAATAATGGATGGAAGAGACTTGAGTCAGAATTTAGAGGGGTTGATGAGGACCTGATATTGGTAGGTATTGGAGGGGGGGTTGTTAGATGGGTTGGATAGAGGTAAGAGAAATGGGATGAATGGTGGGGAGAGGTTGAGACATAGTGTGAATGACTTGGAGGACTGAAGATGAGAGGCAGTGAAAAGCGAGGGGTATGAGAAATGAAAAGGATGGGTCTCTGAAGGGGCTGCCAGATGGAAATGGGGCTAAAATTAGTGAAAGAGGGGCATAGGAGGCTGGCTAAATGGTAAGAGAGAGAAGAATTGTATGGTGTCAAGGAAGAGATAGAGATGGAGCTGGGGCTGGAAAGAGGGTGTGTACAGAGGATGGAAATTAACCACTAGGGAGTGGGTGAAAGAGAGAAGGGATATATAGACCAGAGAAGAGAGAGGCAATGGGCATGTTGGATTGAGGATAACAGGGAGGTGGGAGGTGATGAGAAGGAGACCATAGACTTAAACTAGAGAAAAAGGGAGAATGGAGGGTAAAATCAGATATCAGTGATATGGAGGCAGAGAAAATAAAAAAATAAAAAAGATTAATCAGTGACAGACAAATGTATAGAAGGAAGAGAAAAAGACAAAGACAAGAAGAGAGAAGAAACTGAAAGACAAACTTGAAAAAGGACTCAGGAGAAGACCAACATAAGAAAAGTAAAAAAAAAAAAAAAACAACACAACACCAAAAGACTAGGGCAACCTATTTAGAAAAATAAAATGCACAGACAATAAAGGTAGAAAAGAAAAAATACATAATTATTTTTTCAATGTAAGGACTGGAATGTGTCAGTTTGGGGAAATGAGCATCTCTTCTCTTTTTTTTATGTTGCACAACACAGAAGAAAACAACTTTTTCTCTACTTCCAGCATTGCACTGATCATAAGGTCTATATTTTTGGAGTTTTCTATTTCAGTTTTTGTTTCTAATTTGTGATTACTTATTCTACTTGGTGAGGGACTTTCCATATTCTGAGTGTGTGACTGAGGTGATGGATTCTGCCAGCTAGTAGTCCTTGTGTTGTGGTCCCAATAGGAGGAATATAGGTATTCTAGGACTTGGTGTAATGAGTGGAATGGAACAGGTGGATGTGAAGCATCTGTTCACATGTTCCAAAAATACTAGGACTAGGGGGCATGCGATGAAACTACAGTGTATTAAATTTAAAACAAATAGGAGAAACATTTTCTTCACCCAACGCATAATTAAACTCTGGAATTTGTTGCCGGAGAAGTGGTAAAGACTGTTAGCTTAGCAGAGTTTAAAAAGGGGTTAGACGGTTTCCTAAAGGACAAGTCCATAGACTGCTACTACATGGACTTGGGAAAAATCCACAATTTCAGGAATAACATGTATAAAATGTTTGTACGTTTGGGTAGCTTGCCAGGTGCCCTTGACCTGGATTGGCTGCTGTCGGGGACAGGATGCTGGGCTCGATGAACCTTTGGTCTTTTCCCAGTATGGCATTACTTATGTACCTATGCACAGTGTTGCCTTTTCATAGGTAGGATTGAGTCCCTGGAGTTAGTGCTGTTTTGGTATGGTGCTGTGTAGGTTCTGACTGTCTTTTTGCAGGGCTGTATCTTACTTTACAAAGGGAACAATATTATACAGCAGGTGCTAACACCTATGGGCATGACATGTTCATAAATGTTTAGAATACTAGCACATACATGTATAGATGCCAGAATTTTGCCTGTTTATTTTTATTTTAGAATTTGATATATCACTTTAGCTAATGAAAGATCAAAGCTGTGTACACTAGTAATTACAAATAAGAATGGAAAGAAACTCCAGTTAAAACAGGAAAGATTGCATGCACACAAACACTTCACTCAATTTTACTAGGTGACTGAATCTGACTGAGGACTTATTTATTTATTTTAATAAATTTACTACGTTTTTGAAGGAATTCACTCAAGGCGGTGCACAGCAAAAATCAGTCAAATATAAGCAATAGACAATTACAGCAGTTATACATAGAATTGGTTTGGAAACATTTTTTTGTGCTCTCTCTTATAGCTAATTTAAATGTGAGGAGGGGAGGACTGTCATGTGGGGAAATATCCCTAAGCTTGCCCCCCCCCCCCCCCTCTGTTGCTTTCCCAAATATTTCTGTCTAGGGAAATATTACTGGTACTAGTAGGAAGGAAGGAACACATATCTGTAACATGCAGCACGTGATCCCTAAACTATGCTCAGAGCATCTAAAACCTTGCAGCTTGAGAGCCCCTATCGCTTCTCCTGCCTCCCAGTTTCTGGCTTCCCTCCGCCCCCTCTGTGACATCACAGGCTCTCTTGCAAGTTCCGGAACAAGAACTAGTGGGACAGAAAAAAACAAAAAAAGTGCGAACGGAGAGGGAAAAGCGATAGGGAACGACTCTGATCCCTGGGTGAAGACAGTTCGCCACCGGCCCTGGAAACAGCTTTGATTGCCCCGGGCTATAAACCATAGCCCTGTGCCGGCCAGACAACTTTGATCCCCCAGGCTAACAAATAACCCCACTGTCCGGGTTGGATCTGCAGTGTTTGCCAAGGGACGGCTGGGACTTTGCCCTTGTGAGCTGGCTTATGTTATACGCCTTTCTCCAGAGAGGGTGTCTGGCTGCAGGGACCCCGGATTCAGCCAGAGAGATGCCGCGCTGCTGCTGGGACAATATCCTCCTCGTCTTGTTGCTGCCTCACGTTTTCGCGGTCCAAGGTAAGGGTCCAGCTGATGGCTTTCAGACCAGAGAAAGTAATAATAAACAGGACGTGGCTTCTTCCCTTTCCAGGCAGCGAATCACTCTCTCTCCGGCAGATCGGGTCCTAGAGGTCCTTCATGTAAAGGATTTCCTTACGATAAATTACCAACTCACCCAAACACAGTACTGAATTCCTGAAAAGAGATTGCACGAAAAGGTAGCCTGAGCAAGGATGAATGTTTGCTAGAGCGGTGCCAACTCGGCCAGGAAGTGTTGACCTATCAACAAAAGAAACTTTCAGAATATTCCTTCCCCTGAGGAGAAGTTGTTTGGCTGCTCTGGCTTGTAGAAAGGATATGGAGATTATGGCCGTAGAAAGACGCATATCAAATTTAATAGCTACTTTTGTTAAGTTAAATTACAAAGCGTGTTTGATTTTTTAATACTAATTATGTTTATATACGCTTTGAACGTTGGTTCATAACAAGCATAAAAACTGGAGCATCCGAGATAGTAGGTAGTGTTTTTAACAGAACAATGGTTTCTCTGTTAAAATAACTTTTTTTTCCACTCTTTTAAATCGTGGTCAGATGTCAGTATCATACTTCTAGCGATCTGATTAATTCACTACGCCTGCCGATCCCTTCACGTATGTTTTCCAGAATTAGTAAAAAAAAATTATTTGTAAGAATGTTCGAGGCGGGAGGAGCTGTATTAATACGTTTTGGTGTACGGCTGAGATTTTTCCAGGTTATAACTATTCTCTGAACTGTGGAACGTAAGTTTATGTTGGCCGAACACATCCAGATTGAAGAGGGACGTTGGTCATAGGAAGCACAGGAACGGAGAAAGGATAGCAATTCCCACTTGGAAAAGAAAACAGTCTAAAAGACAAATAAACAAACATTAAAAAAAAAAAAAAAAAAGCGCAGAGGAAAGACACGTGGAAATAGCTTTAGAGGACACAAAAACATTTGAGTGGTTTCGCTACGTCTCTAGAAGGCACTGTTGTTTTAAGATTTTGCTTGTTGTAAAAATAGGCAGAAGTATGTTTTTCTTCCAGTGAATGTGTTCACGGGAGATGTGGCCAAGGCAGTTAGGTCGGGTAGCTGGGTTTTAAACGGTTTTAGAGAGAGCCCGCCTTGTGCCCCCTCCTCCTTAGGAGATTCCTCTGGAGCTTGTCTTTATTTCAACAATACTGTTTACTTGTGGGGTTAGTGTAAGGTTGCCACTTTTGATGGGTGAATCTAGGATATTTGTCCCTCATACTGCCAATAGTGGACAAGTTGATGGTGTATGGGCTGTCTCCTTAGAAAATCATAGTAGTCCTCTCAAAATACACTTAAAGGCACATTCTTTGCTGGTATGTTCTAGATTACTACATACCAGAGAATTAATTATGCACCCATACATTCAAATCAACCAATAAAATCAAGTTGTTAACATGTCCACTTCGAACTGGATGCCAGTTCAATTAATATTCACTGTGAGATAATAAAAAGCTTCCAATCTTTCTTAATTTTCTGGCTTGGTGTGACTTTTTAGTCATTCTCTGGCCTTGTCTCTGTTATGTTTTTGTTTCTTCTTCTCTTATCTGTTTAGCTCTCTCATTTCTTTATCTCTTTCCTTCTTCTTCTTCTGCCTGCTCACCTTTCCCCATTCCTCCTCCTTTCTGTTCTCTGTGTTCTTCTCCAGTGTTTATCCCCTTCTTCCTCCAACTCTCCTGCTTGAAGATTCTGTGTCTAAAGCAGAGATCTCTGAACCAAAGGGTAACAGTAGTTTACCCATAATTACTAGGATTCTCTAGAGATGACCAATAGGGATAATTTTAAGTTATGTTCTGAGCTGGTGACTGTGAGCAGAAGAGCAGAGAAATTCCATTTTGAATAGAGGGAATGGATCACATGCACTATTCAACATATGCCATTGAAGGTTATATGACCTTTGCAGATACCTGAGTTGCTTTGGGCAGCACAGGTCTCAGGAAATATACAGACATGCTCTCTAAACAACAGTCTTCCTTTTCAGTCTTCAGAAATCTCTCCCCATATCCCATCCTTGAACCCTGGAAAATTCTCTTGCATCACCTCTACCCTTGAAAGGTTCTCCCTGCAATCTTTTCTGTCCTGCTCTAAGGACAGCTCTCCTTTTTTTTCCCTTCCCTCCACCCAAAATGTTGTAGCCAGCTGATGCATTCTTCCTCCCAAGGCTTTGCCCTCCCACCTCTGTCTGATCCCTTTTGCTGATATTCCTATGCCGTCTGTGCTTGTGAGATACAGGACAGAGCTCTCAACTTCTCTTTTTCTATCTTGCTACTGTCCGAGTCTTCCTTGCCTTCTGAGGCAGAAGGAGCAGGTAGAAGCCAGGCATAAATGCAGTTTGACTGCTTTATTTGGAGGGGGAGGGAGGAAGAAGGAAGTTAGAATGGTGGTGGGGAGGAGAATTTTTCAATCCTCCCTTTGAGAGGGGAAAGAGACCGGGCTTTAAACTTTATCTCCCCAGCCCCTTTTTGTCGGTGTCTCTCTAGTACCCTACCAAACACTTTGTCTGCTCCCATGGCCCATCCCCACCAACTCCAAACATCCCACCTGTTCATTTGCATCAGTTGATTGGCTATGCACTGTGAACGAGACAGAGTGGAAAAGATGAGGGATATCCTAGTGGTTAGAGCAGCAAACTGAGAACCAGGGACAAATTTATTTATTTCATCTATTTATATTCTGCTTAAAACTAAGCAGATCACAAATCCCTCTGCTGTTCTTTACCTCTTACCTCTCCCTTCCCTCCCCCTTTTGAGATCTTGGGAAGTCTCTTAATTCTCCATTGCTATAGATAGAGAAGTAGATGCTGGAGAGGCCAAGTTACCCAGTTCCAGGCTGGCGATCTTGGGACAGTTCGGATTTCTGACTACCTCTCCTGGCCTTGATTTCAATTGACAAGATCAAGCACTACAGATCCCACACTGCCTTGGGATGTAAGTTGTAAACCAGGACTGGCCAACAATCTCCAGCCTGGAACTGGGTAACTTGGCATCTATGAGATTGTCCTCCGTATGGTCTTCCTTTAGTCAGCAACACTTACCTCTTAAACATTTATGCTGAATTCTGTGCATTTGACACTGTGCTGTCCGGACCCACTTACTTCATCGTGGTTGAAAGTTTCCTCTCAGGGTCTGCTTCCACTGGCCGTAAAACATGATTAATCATAGTCTTTCCTGCGACAAGGTTCCATTAAGATGGGAAAGAGCCATAGTACCACCAATTTGCTGGATCCATCACTTCCTGAAAATTACCGTCCAGTATCCAATCTGTGTTTTTTTGTCTAAACTTACAGCAAAGACTGCCTATGAGCAACTCTTTGCTCCTGTAGAGCATTCTTCTATTCTTCATCCATGATAAGGAAGTTCTTGCCTTCATCACAATACAGAAATCATAGTTACAGCTCTCCTTAGTAATTTGCAGGCAATTCTAGACTCAAGGAATATTACATTCGTAGTATCATTAATTCTTTCATCTGCATTCTGAAGCGTCTTTTGGATATAGGTTTATCTGGGATTGTTTACAGATGGTTTGAGTCATTTTTGGAAGGGTGAATGTGTATGGTAAAGTTTTCTGGCTCTACCTATTCACCCTGTTCAGCATGTCTTGGAGTTCCCTAGGGTTTGATTCTTTCCCCTTTACTTCTCAATATCTATCTGAGCCCCCTAGCTTCACTCATTCAGTCCTATGACATTAAAATATTTTTCTATGCTGATGTTTTCCTGCTTATTTTCCTGACTTCCCCACTCAGAGTTAATCAGCAACCGTTACAAGACTGTTAAAAATCTCTGACATACTGTCTTCACTCTCACAAGCTGGTTTCGAACCCAGTTTTGAACAGTTGTGCTGGATTAGATTCAGTTGACTCTCTTTGAGCTTCCTATTGAACCAGTCTGTTCTAGATACTTGAGGATTTTTGTTAATTCAGGGCTGACTTTTGCAGATCAAGTTGGAGCAGTAGTGAGAGTTGGTTTTTTTTTGGATTTGGTCACCTTTCATACTCTTATCCATGCATTTTTGATGTCTCACCTAGATTACTAGAATTCTCTACAAACTGTTGGGATCAAAGAAGGGAGATCAATGATATCAACAAACAGTACAAACCTTCCCAAATGTGTATAGACAATATAGTATATAGGAGGAAAAAGCTTCAATGGGCTCCACTTCATTTTCTCTGCTGAATCAAACATGGA